>NC_135500.1:137648594-137658594 GCF_052857255.1 Amblyomma americanum
CAGCGTCACATAGAAAGCTGCATTTAAACAAGCTAAAGCTCGAATTTACATGAGAGGGCGCAACAGCAGAACACACAGTGATGCCTGACCTCCATGCTGCTGCTGGTGGCACTGTAGTCGAGAGCTGTACTGACCACATGTTGTAAATACATGTCCTGGCACGGGGCACGGCACGAGCTAGTGCGTACGAGTAGTGACGTCAGTTTAATATTCGGCGCCGTACCGAAACCGGACTGCGGGTTCACAGTGACCCTTCAGAGAATGCAAAGACGCATCCTTTGAAAAGCAGCACGCGCGCTCATTGCTGCGTGCGTGCTTGCCCTGATGTGGATCTTTGCTTTGGTTATACACCCTGCGTTCCATTAAACCTACTTCCTCGCCTTTATCTTCACGCTGCCTTCTATGTAAGTTCTTGCCTGTCACGTTTATCTTTCATTCCTGTGATCCCTTGGTGTTTTCTGCCAAGCTAGCCAAGCCCAGTTGTCCTGACCATCGCCCTCTTTCCAAACAAAATGTACATTTCAACCTCCGGAACCTCCAACCTCTGCTGAGTGGCTTCAATGTAATTGCGCCCATGTGGCTGCATCTAGAACTGAGAGATTTGCTGCAAATAGGTCACTAACGTTCACACAGATGCATATCGTGCTTTCTACAATGACGTGAATGCAGCAAGGAAGCCCAGTCGTGAAGCTACCTCAGTTTTAAGCAGTCAAACAGTTGCAGTTTCATTAAGTTTATCATGTTTTGCATTTAAAAACAAGCTCAACATGATAAAGAAGCATTAAAAAATCAAACCACGAGTATAATCTGACAATGCCCAGTTCGGGTGAACATAACCACCCGCTCCATGCTATGCGCCCTGCACCCAGGCATGTCCAGGAGACCTACATCCTTACTCTTTCAAAAGTAATCAGTTGTCAGTTTTGTACTCGCTTGTTTCCATTGTCGTCCAGCACAGAAGTGATATCGCTTCTCATTATAGCTCTCGAGATGACACCGTTTGTGCAAGCCATTTGCTCCGCCTTTGGCAGAGAGACTTAGGGAGCTGGGCTGCTCAAATTCTGGCACCAATTATCTATAAGGTTCGTCTCAGTACTCTCCCTAAGAAAGGGACGCCAACCAGGCATATCCTGGATAAGCCGTCGTTCACTGCCCCATGAGTGAAATGTAAGCAAGACTATGCATCTTTCCCAACACTCAACGTGGAGTCCTTCATTTCCATATGAAATGCTGCTTACAAAAACTGACACATGCCAATAGAAGAATTCTTTAACCAGCAAGCTTGAAAAGAAAGCTTGCTGCCAGCATTTGAGCAGGCTTCGCACTTGTGACAGCATTCTGCATCAATTTGTTCCAACTGCTTTAGGTCGAAAAAGAATCGCCAACAACAACAGGGGAATGAGGCAACAAAAACACAGAACAAATATTCATGATGCTGATTAAAATGAGCAGTATGGCACGGGCTTTTGCCACGTCCTCACATTTTTGTAAATCGAAAAGCAATGATTTCATATAGAAGAGCAGAAAATGGTGAAAGAAACTGCACGAAATCTACGCCTGCTTGGGTTTACATGGTCGCAGCCAACGAAGAAGACATACAAGAGTGGTCAAGAGCAAAAGGGTTATGCGTTTAACTTGTTATTCTCCGCCTTCTTTAAAAACGTCCGTGTAAATCCAAGGAGCGCAGCTCTAGTACAACGCAGCTCCAACTAGCCCACTCCCAAGCCATTCTTGGCAAAAGATATGTCCAACTGTGAACAACCATGCAAAACTAGCCATGGTGTTTAAAACTGCATCCTTCAGAGTAGCCGCACGACTGCAGGTTTACTGCTACTAAAGTCGTGCATGTCTTCTGGAATTATGTGTACGTAAAGCCAGTTCCTAAAATATTATCCCTATGCTCTTTGTGCAACACAGCCTCGTCTGCGCCGGGTGTCACAACACTTTTCTATAACCACAAATTTACTACCCGCAACGTGCCGAGTACATGAGCTAGTTTGTTCGATTAATCTGGCTGGGTTTTTTTCCGCACTGAAAACACGTCACTGCTCTTTGAGTCTTCAAGAATATCTCAGTGTGCAGCGGCCGTTGACACGCAACGAGTACCGAATGCGTGCATCTGAAGCCACTGTCAACAGCAAACTATTAGCAATCACTTAGTCATATTTACGAGGCTATAGTCATATTCAGCATCCTAATCTGTCACTTGCCCACATTTGTTTTTGTTTTTTATTAAGACATTTCTGCGGCGGCAGTGTGAAAGTAGCCAATGCTGGTCGCTTTCTTTGGGGAGTGTGAAGCTTGTATTTATTCTTCTGTAAGTTGCGAAATGTCTTTCAATCAGGCTGGGATACATTGAGCATCAAGTTGACGCTAGTTTCGAGGTACCCTAGACAGACAGTACATAATAACGCTTTTTTGACAGATATAGTGAGTTTACTGCACCACCTATGGCTGAAAATGTTGACAGCTGTCAAACCGAAGGTTTAAGTTGCAGTCTGGTCTCATCGTTAGTTGTATCGTGTCGCAAATGTCACGTTCAATTTCTCGGCATCAAATATAATACATGTGCCTCGATGTTTCGTGCATTACTACGTGTCTGTTTCACAAAGTACAAGGAATACGGTCTGATAATTTAAATGGAACCAATAGGTTCCTGACACTTTTGTGATGGACAAAAAGAAAAAGTTCCGGTGCAAAAGTGTCTCCGTCGAGATTGCTTCTCTCACGGCAGCCTGTCAAACGCGCAACGTCGTTGCACAAAACATTCAAGGCACTGAAAACCTCTTTTTTGTTCTTTTTGCTTTCAGGCTGCACAAAGCGCCACCTTTAACCTGCGGTATCTAAATTAATCTGACACTACCAAGCATCCAATACACATCAATACACTACCTCACTGTGTGTGCAGTCCATTACTCTGAACTAATATTACCCCAAGGCTTGCGTTACACGTGTTCCACCACGACAAACGCTACATGGCAGATTAACCCCCGCACACAATATAAAGCTCACGTAGTGAATACATCCAGAGATGTGCACAGCATCGACTGCCAAATACACATATGAAAACAGAGAGAAGAACATTGCAAACTAATGGCGTAGGGAGTTTCATTATCTGTGCTTATTCGACAGATAAAAGAAGAGGGCAAGTGTCTACTTTTAGTTCCAGAGATGGTCAACACACCCACACAGAGGTGACACGAATGAATGCAAGAAAATGCACAGCCCCTTCAGGCTCAGTGAATAGGAACATTCAGCAACTCTAACGGTAGCTCAGCACGCAGCCTAGATAGTATCGCCGGTAGCACAAGACGCTGACATTCAGTTGACATATGGAGATAGCGCAACCACACGTAAGCTCCTCTTCTACGTCACAAATGGCTGTTGCTGGACCACAACAATAGCTTATTCCTCACTTGTTCAAGTCTTTCACCGTAAACAGCAGAACAGGGCGCCACTAAAGGAATTGAAATAAGGGGGGGGGGGGGGGGGGCTAAATTCCAATGAGGGAGGGGGAGGTTACCCTCCCCAGCCCCCACCTAGGGAGCTTGTAGGAAAATCACTGCCATGACAGCCTTACGAAAAGGAAGGTGTGCAGTGTATTTATCTGGACATGACTCAAAGGCCGTTAAGTTACACATGAGAAAAAAAACACATATGGGTAACTGCGCAGGAAGGATTAAGGCAATATGAAGCCAGCGTTAAACCATGCCTTAGCCATCCAACCGACATTCCTTCTCAACACCCAAAACTACATTGAAAATGCCACGGCGTCAGGCATAGCCTGACAGGGCAAAGCATGACAATCGCCTTCAATATGGATCGGTTGCGTCATGCTCATGCTGGATCGAAAGCGAACACTGCCATGCTTGGCTCCTGTTACACACCTGTGTTTTCCGTTAACGCAAGCCTATCGCGTCTATGGCTGCAACTTAAGTTCAAGCAAAGCTCAAGATCCGCTTCAACTCCAGTTGGCTCTCAGTTCAAAGCCAAGTGAGCCCAAGGCTATTTCAACCTGAAGTTCTACAGGTTCTCCTAATTGGTTCGATTCGAAGTGATATAGAATTCAATTCAAGGGCCAGCAATTTTGCTTCAGACCAGCCCAGCTATTGCCATTTAATCGGGAGTGACATCGACTGCTAAGTAACCTAGGTCAAGGGATCAGGTTTACAAATGAATTGTAAAGCATCTTTCGAAAATGAGAAGACCAAAACAGTCCCGAGGACAAATAAAGAGACTGGCAGAGGCATGAAGCTCATGAATTGGTGGGTCCGGTAAAGCATGCAGACATTTGAACGTGACGTTGGGTCATGATCGTGCCGTTCACCTCATGACTGCAGAAATGAAGAGAAACTAGAATACAAAGATGGGCTAGTTCGTACAATAGACCCTGCAGAAGGACAATCTGCACACGACATCCACGGTTGATACCAGACACAAATCAATGCTCAGACCAGCAGCAGCAGCCAGCTAGCGGGACAATACGACACTCACAACTGCTTCGCGTCCCAAAGCGCACACTCCCACACACCACTAGCTCGTCGTGTGGTGGAGTACCCGACTAAAAGGAAAGCAGTACGGCATTCGACATGTTACTCGAGTGGCATAGGGTATATAATGCCACAGGGTTCCACTACGGGCACCGCAGCCAGCGCGAATAGAAAATACACGGAGTGTGCAACTGCAGCACTAGAGATAATCGGAGCTTCTCTTCAATTTTGCAGTATTTACCTAACTGCAGTTTCCTCCGAGCACTCAACAATGGCACGAATAGGATGAATATCAGTATCATCGATTGGTGTAAATTGATTACAGCGCCGTATGGTTATGTCGCAGATGCTTAGTTACGAACTAGTGGACTATATCTCTTACATCTTATAATTCCCATTTTTGTAGCAATGCCACCTACTTTACTGTGCGCTTAATTTTTTTTGAGCGAATCTCAGAGCTACATGCCCTCACAACCTGCCAACATAACGGCGCCCCATATCCACAAGTACTTCGAATTGACGTTCCACAAGCTGTGGCATCTACCCCGTACCTGCGTTCGCCTTTGTACTTGCCTTTGTACTTGTGGTGTGAATATATCATCCAGAGAACGAAATTAAGTGCACGATAAGCTCTCTAAATGCAAAGGCGCTGTGCACGCTACTCGCCGGATGCCGCACTGCTGTCCTCGATTCCCAGTCGGGCACTTGCGGGGCCGAACAGACCGGAACTACTCTCTACTGGTTCTTCTTGTCGCCGACCTGTAGTTCGTGCAGCTCCCGTCGAGAACAACCAATCGCAGCCGGTTCCTGAACCCGCGGCTGTTCGGGCACGTAGCCCTCGGTGAGCAAAGTAAGCGCCGAACTAGACTCCTTGGGCTCGGCGGCGAAGATGGACTCGGTGGACGTTTCGTCCGTCTCCGTGCCGGCCTGCTGCTGGTCGTGGTCCTCTCCACCCTGGTCGTGCTTCTGGTCGGCGGGCGGCCGGTCCCTCTTCCGCAGGTCGTCTCTGGCCGGGTGGCTTCCCTCCTCGTTCGGCGGCGTGGCCGTGGTCGACACGGTCGAGCGTGACGCGACGTGCAACGAAAGCGGCAGCACCTTTGGCAGCACGTACATGGCCAGCAAGCACACCACGTGGCCCACGAACCAGAAGTGACTGCGTGTGGATCAAGAATTCACACAGTGCATCTGAGTTTCGCAGTATAACTCGACACAAACAAGTTAAAGTGGCTTATGCACAGAATTCTAGAGTGCAACAACTTGGCAGCAAAAAAAAGGAAGAAGAAAGCGTCGCAGCACAGGCTGAAGGCTTTTGATCAAAAAAAATTATTTTCCCACCTAAATACTATATTGAGACCTCAAGAAAGGGAACTTGTTAATTTTCCAGAAGGAATGATCAGCAGGAAAGCTTTTACAAGGATATGCAAAATTCCGTACATACAGTCATGCTTGTAAGAAATAGTAACACTGAAACTCCCTGATTTGGCAAGTAAGCACTCAAGGGATCGTGGAATCACTCTGTGTTTCGAAGGTGCACATTATGCTCGACATTGAGCAAAAACAATCGATGTGATCAATGGCTAGCCAGCTCACTGTTTTGTGAAATATTATTTACTAGGTCCGCTATAGGACACACACACACACACAAAAAATTTTGCAACAAGAAGTATGCTAAATTCGACTGAAAACGCTCATGTAATATCATAGCCAGGGACCTTTGCCCCATAATAAATAAGTGAGACGTCCACGTCAACAAACTGGTGCTGTTAACATGTGGCAACAGCAGTCCGAGGGAATCAAAAAAAGACTCTCGTCTTGCAGTGGACGTGGTGTGGACGTTAATGATTCGTGCAAAGGGTTAACCACTGTTCAGAAGCCTCAGTTTCATTTGTACTGCGTGGATAAAGGCATTCGCTCACCACAGTAGAGGTCCGGTCTAGGTTTCATTGTTCTCTCGACTGAAATTCACTTCGAACATCGTTCCTACGTGCACTACGTCCATCGCGCTTCTTGCCGCCACCATACATCAAGGCCCAGCATGAGCACACATACCGGTAGACCTTGATGCTGGACTGGAAGTCGAGCAGCAGGAAAGGAAACACCATGTAGCCGACCGCAACACGTGTAGCCAGACAGGTGAGGAGGTCGTACAGCTTGCGGGACCGACGACTGCCTTGGAAGAAGGGCCGCACGCTGCGGCGAACCTGCAAAACGTCGGCGTCGTAAGATACGCACACGCGTCAAGCCCAGCATTGTTGGACAAATATTTTCGAAAATTAGAATATTATAAGGTGCGGTATGGAAATATTGAAGGTATTGGTCCATTCGTCCGATGCGTAGCAAAGACTTTCTTTTCAAGTTTTTCTATCACTCGCATACAAGACTGCCGTAGGAAACAAGAAAGCAGCAGAAAAATTAATAGCAAAAAGTGCAAACCTGCAGAGGTGTGATCTGCGGATATATATTGATTGCTATACTGAAATCTTACGATATATGAAAAAATTGTGCTCATTAAATATTTCCCGTTCAAAAATTATTTTCTGCGGAATTGCTGGGTATGCGAAAGCAATTTGCAGTTTGCAGTTTGCAGAGAGATCAATAAGCTGTGCCTGTCAGTAACCCTTCACGTTGTCTGCGCACAGCTCGAGTGTTT
Source organism: Amblyomma americanum (assembly GCF_052857255.1). Taxonomy (NCBI): domain Eukaryota; kingdom Metazoa; phylum Arthropoda; class Arachnida; order Ixodida; family Ixodidae; genus Amblyomma; species Amblyomma americanum. The sequence continues at coordinate 137,655,735 of NC_135500.1, forward strand.
TCTCAGCAGCGTGCAACAAACATGCTGTCGACAACAGCTTACCCGAAAGACAAGACTGCAAGGGCACACGGACAACAAGAGGGGTATACCGAGTTGCCCAGCTTACAATCCCTGCGAAGCTTGTACAGCCCAGCAACACAACCACGCCCATTGCAATTTTAACGCCGAACTTGCCGACACAAGACTCGCGTGAAAACGCCAGTCAGATGCACGTGACAATTACTGCGGCAAACTCTGGTTCTTAAACGGACAGTGTAAAACAAATAGAAGCTGGCCTGTGTCGATAGATGACCACGTTCTAATCAAAAATAGACCACTTTCGCCGAAAACCGAGCTTTTTGTAAGCTATAGAAAATAAAAACGAAATGAAATACTGGTGACGCTATCACCACCCGAACTCTATAACGATGGTTGCGTCGACGCAGGGCCGGCCTCAACGGGAGAGCGCGCGCACACCTAGAGACCGGCCCTGTGACTTTTAACGCTGATCTCGGAGGCTATGCTCCATCGCCATTCACTTCAAAACGGTGCCAACCCGTTAATTTCGGTAAGGGCGTAAACGAGCTTGAATAGAATAGCGGGAAGATTTTCAATCCAATTTTCTCGGAAATAAATGCGTCTTTGCAGCTGGACAAACGTCAGCATACCCGGAAAAAGCCAGAAAATCAATTTTAATTGAGAACAATAGAGACTATTGGACCCTACTGGTTATAGGCACAGGGGAATAGCGGGGCGCCGGTGCGCAAGCAAAGGACAATAGCGCCCCTCCCATTACGGTCCAATTCCCCTATGTCCCTAACCGGTAGGGTGACCCTATTGTAAAAGTCTGTTATTACTGGATGGAGTAATCCTTAGTGTCCCTTGAATCATGCACTGAATTCGCAGCATAAAGGCGTTTCTCCACGGTTGCTCTCCATCTAAATGCGATCGCTGCGCCAGGGTAACGAACCACAGAGCCCTCGTGGTGCGCGCCAAAAAGATGCCAGGACCACGAAACCACTTCGCCTGGCCTTCGATCGTGGGTCCACCCATGTACCGCAGTCCATAGGGCTCTGACTCATCATCATCAGCCTGACTACGCCCACTGCAGGGCAAAGGCCTCTCCCATGTCTCTCCAATTAACCCTGTCCTTTACCAGCTGCGCCCACTGTATACCCGCAAACTTCTTAATCTCATCCGCCTATCTAACTTTCTGCCGCCCCCCGCTACGCTTGCCTTCTCTCACAATCCACTCTGTTGCCCTTAAGTACCAGCGGTTACCTTGCCTTCTCATTACATGCCTTGCCCAAGCCCATTTCTTCCTCTTGATTTCAACTAGGATGTCATTCACCCGCGTTCGTTCCCTCACCCACTTTGCCCGCTTCCGATCTCTTAACGTTACACCTATCATTTTTCTTTCCATAGCTCGCTGCGTTGTCCTTAACTTGAGCTGAACCCTTTTCGTCAGCCTCTACGTTTCTGCCCCGTAGGTGAGTACCGGTATAATACAGCTGTTGTATAATTTTTCTCTTGAGGGATAATGACTACAGCTCAGTAAAAAATTTTCTGCTGTACTTCCATTCCTTCACAGAAACGACGTTTCCTTTTCGCACTATAGGTGGCGCTACAAACATTACGTGCATCGATTCCCTGTATCAGGGATGGAATGGGAGGATGATGACGTTCTTCCATGGTGAAAACGTTGGAGAAGCACCGAGGTTTCCCCCATAGAAGAGCATAACCACCCTTCCATACCATTCCATTCATGATACAGGCAAACTCTGCCCGTAATGTTTGTCGCGCTACCTGAAGCGTACGCGATCGAATCCTAGAAAGCTCTGACCAAGTTCCTCCGAGCCGCGCCTTAACGCTATAGTGCTAGGACCTGGCTCTGTAGAGCGGGCGAGCCGTTCACCCTTTCCTTCAACTCTTGTCCCCTATTCTTTTACCGTCCCCCGCAGCAAGCGTAAGCAACAAGGCAATTAATGCTTTCTCACTAACTCGGGGAATGGACTTTTTCTCGCTGAACGATGAGAACACTGGCCGGCCGTCTATACGCGCCTCATCACTCGTTGGCATAAAGCGATGCAACTCCACGCATGCCACAACGTATATGTCAAGGACAGAATAAATGGGACTAACCGCATGCAGTTAGTCCCCGCTGCGAGCGGTTAGTCTCTAGGGAGGCTGCAGCCGTGGTTACAGGGCCACTGAAAGGGGTGTTTGAGCTTGGCTTTAAAATGCTTACACTATGTAAAGTACAGGCCACCGAGCGTCCATGCCGCGTACGAGACCTCAAAAGCGAGCGGGAAATTTAGAATGAGTTTTTAAACATTCCCGCTTTCGCACCTCGGGGCGACGCGCGGTGCCGGGCTTTCGCGCGAAAACCTGGCATTCGACGTCACGTCGTGCAAATGTCGTCAGCAGCCGGGGAGTTATCATTGGTTTACAGCGCCAAATTCTTTCAGACGTCACGCGCTACCGCGGCCGCGGCCACTCCGCGCGCGCCGCAGCCGGCGGAGGTAGGGGAGGGGCGTCGCCGTTTTGGCGTGCGAGAGGAGAGGGAAAGGCGCGAAAACGCGGAAGTTCAAATTTTGTCTGCATATAATTCAGCTTCCACAAAGCGCGTTAAAATATTTCTTGCTGGAAGATAATTATGAACCGTCGTCTTTTAACACCCCAGACATATCGCACCTTTATTGAGACCCCTTTTCTGGGTCCCTTTAATAGGCGTTTTCCACTTGGTCTCTCAGAGAGTAGTGTTGCTTTTCCAGGGACCACTAGTTATAGCAATGTAGTTAGTCCCAAAAAGGACTAGCCCCCGTTTAGTTCATTTTGATTGAGTGCAGTAGCATGCGGAGCTGCAGTGCCAGTCTCGAAA
>NC_135500.1:138563594-138683594 GCF_052857255.1 Amblyomma americanum
TACCTTTACTGAACCTTTACAGTTTATGCAGAGCAAAATTGGAGAGCTATGCGGTTACGAAGTTTATTAGCGAGATCAATGCCAAAGATGTAACAGAACTCAAAGTGTTACCTTGGTCAGCGGAGCCGGCAAATGCAAGCTCTTGAAATTCCTGCATAGGGTTTGTAATCAAAGTTCAGTGCTTCAAACAAACGCTACGCCATCTTAAGGGGCATCTACAGTGATTTTTGATTTCGACGAGCTTATTGAGTCAAATGTGTGGAAGTTGCAGGCAAAGCATGGTGAAGTCTTTTTGGGTTAGCACTTAAAATAGTCACGTTATCGGCGAGTAAAACCTCGGCGGCTTTCAAGTTTCTGCGCACAGGAGGGGGGAGGGGGGAGGGGGAGGTGTGATGACGTCATCGGGAAGAAAACCAAGGCCAGCGACTGCAAAGCCCTTGAAGTGTTGTTGGGTGGCTCCCGACGACGCATGGCCGGGTGTGGGCGAATGCAGCGGAAATTAGAAATCTTACCACCGGTGACGTCACTTCAACCTTCTCCGCACTTTCATGTTGTGAGACGAAGCCTATACTTCGTTCGTCGATTACGTCGCTATTTCGAATTCGAATGTTAGCACAAAGTACTTGGCATGCTTTACCTACAGCCTGTATAGATTTGAATTTTTTGATATAATGTAATTTTCAGAAAGTGTTGCAGTTTGTCCTTCAAGCCATAATGTTTCTCAAAATTACATGTAGGAAAAAGAGTGCCCACGTTGTGCTGTTTTCTTGACTAGCTAGCGCTGCATTCAAAAGCTTGCAAGTCAGAAAATGCATGGGCAATTCTTAACACGTCATGGCTAGTGTTGGGCAAAAAGCGTGGATTCTCCAGCGAAATATTGGCTACGCCGCGATGCTGGTCGGTTGTGGTTGCGTTAACGAGCACGCCGGGTTAGCCATACTCGGATGATATCAGCAATTTCTCCGCCTGTGGGGAACGGTGAAAAAAAGCAAAAGCGCTCTTACCACTACACCAGGAAGCTTCCGCCCTCTACGAAATCAAATTACCGCGCGTTTCGTATTTCGTGAACCCTCGGGAAACACCGCGTTAGCAACGCAGTCCAGTGAAACATTCAAGTTCCTCAGGCTGCGCAGAGCAGTTTCGCAATCGTGCTACTAAGAAAATTCGAGATCAATGCGGTAACCCGCATTGGAGTAATACGAAAGCATTGACCCCTCCTCGGCACTCTTTGCCTCTATTTGCTCCTCTTTGCCTCTATTGCTCCTATTTGCTTGAGAATTTGCGCAATTCGTCTAATTCACAGGACGCTCCGTTCTAAACTTTCAAATTTGGCGCCGCTCGTTGGCTCCGCCTACACTTCCGGTCACGTGGTACTACACTTCTTGGAATTCAAATTTCGCGCCACTCGTTTCTGACCACGCCCACTTTTGGTCACTTTTTTGGCTCTAAGTAATTACCTACTGCTCCGATCGTCACCACATTTTTTGCGCTGTATCCTCACATCATCCTCCTTCGATTATAGCCACTTTTTAGACGTTCTCTCTTTCTATGTGAAAAATTACAGCGCGGAAGACGGGGAATTTTTCAAATATGTATCACCAACTCGCCCGCCTTGCTATCGTATTGGACTCTCTTTCTAGTTCCCCACAATGGCTGCAGGCATGTTTTGATGAAGCTACACCGCCGACATAGCATAGTAAAGCTTTCGCTTTAAAAAGTTGTACGTCACCCACATCGGTACAGGTCGTGAGCACGCAGGCGGTGCCGCACAGCGGATTTTGTGCAGCCATGCCGTAATGGAGGCAAAATCAGTGGACAGGTGTTGCAGGAGAGTAGCTTTCCTTCGTGACAGACCCCAATATCTCTTAAGAGAGGTGCAGAACCGGTTGAAGCGAAGCGAACTGTTGTACAAGAAGCTCTTTTTAAAAAGTGTCGCCTTTTGCGAATCTCCCAAGGGGTGCAAGTGACCTAGCTTCTTGAGCAAGAGAACCCGCAGCCATGCTACTTGCGACTCCGACGTTAGAGAGCAGCCACGGAAAGCACACCGTGAAACTTTCATGTGGGTGTTTCGTTAACAAGATTAACGACTGACGGATGAGCTTGTCCAAGGAAGTGTGGTGTTGGACACGCTCTAAAGCTGTCCTTGAGTTGAGGCTGAGCTTGTCGCAGCTGCTGGTGGGGTTAGCCTTGCGGTGGGGTTAGTCTTGCATTTGCGCCACCGTAGTGACACTTAAATGTTGAATATGAACCACAAATCAGGCACATACCCGAAGCCTGACTAATTACATGGCTTTAAACATAATTACTCCTACACTGTGGGGTTCACATAGAGAAAGCCTCCTAAGAGACTTTGGAGTGATAGGATGTGGTACCACTGCAGACGACGGCCTCCTCCGAAGTCTACCTCCCCAAGCTAACTCGAAGCTAGGAATCACAAATGCGGTTGAGTTGGGTCGTCGAGGCCTGCTGACTTCACCATCCGTATGACCATCTCTTGGCTTTATATACGCAGATTGCATCCTTTCTGTAGAGCCATTTTATGCTTTTATATATTTACCGCAAGGTAACAATGTTTCCTATTAGGGTCGTACTAAAAACAGGCAAGCGTTTTTTAAAGGTTTACTTCGACGAATATTATACTGTTTGACTTTAACCGACTTTTTTCGAGCGAAAACTTACAGTGCCAAATGTAAAGTGTTCCCTCTACGGGCATATGCTGATGTAGCACTTCTGATAGGTATGTGTACAAGAAACTTTTTCTAAAGCACTCCAGAGTCTTAAGCTGAAGGAATCTTTCTTCCTTAGGATACGCAATCAATTTCTGAGTATGCGTATACAATTTTTGTTATTGTTTTTGTAGTTGACTGCGAAAATAATTTTCGCGCAGGCGACTTTCGCTCTTTTGTTTGCGCAGTGTTGGAGTGTTGTGATAGAACAGAAATATGGCATGCAGTCCATCCCGTAGTTTTCGATATAAACCTTTTCTCCTATTGATACCTTGACACACTCTGTGTTGATTACGGTTGAAAGGGATTTTGTGCGGCCTCAATTCTTTTTATTCAGACACTAATCTGAGTGGATACTACGTACGCAATCTTTTAGAACAATTTTACCGGACCTAACCGTGCAAGTTGGACGGGCTGTTTTGTCCGTAATCCTAGAATATGCCCTCGGTTTCATTGTGTGGGCTACTACAGGAACGCTGGCTTTCTTCTTGTTGAGAATACTGAAGAGCACATTGCGGTCAGTATGGATGCAATCTTGTATGCAAGAGCGCCAGTATGTTGCGATAAAAAATGCAAATACACATATTTTGACGGTCCTACGAATTGTGATTTATTTCCTTTTTGCTGATTATTTTACTGTTGTTCTATTGACTATTGTTGTTCTATTCTAGTGGTGATGACTGACGCACAGTCGCCGAATGAGTTTTAGATGATATCCCATTCGACGCGACTAAAAAGTTCTCAAAGCAGGCGCGTGAACAAATGTGCTGACTTGTACTCCACATTCTACAACTGCATGAAAGAGAATAAGAGCTCGGGTGGTTCACCAGGCATTATGCTGAACTCTTCCGTCAAAACGGTCGTTCCTGTGCAAAATCTGCCTTCAGTCCTCATTGAAGTGCGCGCTAGTGGCGCTTCTTCAATGCACTAACACGCCTCAGCTTACACGCCACCCTTACGTCTCTCATCACGTCCCTGTGTACGGAGAACAACCGCGAAGAGTACGGAACTGCCCTAGTTGACGCAAGAGCGAGTAACGTCACCAGAAAAGCTAGCCAATAATACAAAGCCTGGCTGCACGAGCGAGCACGTCTACAGAAGAAACAAAAGCTTGTTCTCAAAACACACACACACACGAGCGCTCGCTTTCGCGTACCGATATGTAAACATGCATAGACGCACTCGCACCTCCTCGCGTAGGCAAACATGGGCGGCGAGTACGCCCACAAAGCATGCATTCACACAGCGCCCGAGAGCACGCCACACGATGGACGACATAGCCGCAGCGCGCTCGGTCCTGCTTCCGCCGCGGCGGCGCAACAGTGCGCCCGAGCCGCCCACACGCCTCGGGGCCTCGGGACTGCTCGCATGGGAGCCCACCGCCACCGCCAAGGGCCGCACGACACTATGTCACTGTCAGCGCCTGTTGAGCCGCAGCCGCGCTTTCAATCTCCGGGGGCCGCGAGCTCACTCTCGCGACGTGCTCGGTCTTTTCTTTTTCTTTCTCTCTCTCTTTCTCTTGTCTCGTGTTTTTTTTCGTTGAGATTTTCTTCTTTCGCTCTCTTTTTCAACCTAGGTTTGCCCTTGTTGGGTTCGTTCTTTGTTGCTTCCTTAAAAGGTTGGTACGATAATGCTTGCTACGGCCCTCCTCGAACTTGACCGTCGAGCGCCTGCCTTACTTCCCATGAGGCGGCGTGGTGAGGCAAAGTGCGATACATCGAATTCTTCCCGTGCGGGAACTTCCCTGGGTACATAGGAAAAGGGGTCGCAGTGGAATCTCTTCCTGCCGTCACGATGGCGTTTATCCGATGCGCAGAGAAGACGTCATTAGGAAGATGTGCAGCCAGGAAAGTGGGCAGCCTTCCTGGAATGAGAAAAATAACCTTCAACAAGACAGGCGGGCCTGTGTTCAATAACGTGACGTGTTCAATAACCAGACATGACATATGCGATGAAAACTGGGAGTGAAAGGAATGTACAGCAACCATCTAAAAGCAAAAGCTACCAGGAAGAAAAGTAATGAGGCATTCTAAGAGCCAAGCACAACTCAGAAGCTCAAGAGAAATGGTTCGGTAGAAGGATTTCCGGGTAAAAGCAAGCGACCTATTCTCCCACGGGAAGGAAGCCAATGAACGGGTGAAGCGGCGAGAAGCGGCCAAGATTAATGTAGCCCGGAGTCGGGCGCCCTCTCGTCAGTTTGGATAAAGCTCGCCCAGGCGCGCCCAGATGGACGTACGAAAGGCACAAGTAAGACAGGCTGCCACGTCACGCGCCTCTCTTGTTTACCAACAGCAACGGGTGAAAGAGGAGAGGGGGAGTAGAGGGAAGGAGGTAAGGTCAGGCAAGAAAGACGACGCGCGGTACCTTCCCAATTCGGCTGTTGGGGACCCTCTTCTTTCGTTTGCGCATGGCACAGACCATGTTGTCCTGCTGCCCTTTTCTTCTCAGAGTCGTCTTTTCTGCTCTGATGCTTTGGACAAATGAATCAAACAATGAATTAAGGCATGAATGAATAGGTAGATAGATAAAAAGGAGAAGGGAAAGACAGGGATGTTAAGCAGAAAGGGGTTCCGGTTGGCTACCGTGCACTGGGTAGCCAAGAAATAGACGCGATGCCTGCTGTAGCTCCCCTGGTAGTACGCTACGGTATTTGTCTTCTCTATACTTTAACGCCGTAGGCGAAATTTTCCCCACAGCTAGAATGGAGCATATCGTTGCTACCACAGGAGAATAATGCGCACGGGTTTGTACTTTCCTCTCCTGTGGTTGCTCACATGTGCTGAAATAAGTAGTTGTTGCTTGCCTAAATATGCTGAAAATCTGGGTTTTTACATTCCTTCCGAGCACGTGAAAGCAAGGAGCAGTATGGCTCCTGGTAGACACTTGTGAAGGTCTGATTGTTAAAAAAAATAAAAGAAAAGTTACCATTCAAGGACAACTTCCGCACTGCGATACCGACAGAAATAAAAAAAACGCACAGTAGTAGTAATATGTTCTTATTTTAATCCTCCGAAACGCGTACTGTCGCCAATACAGCTAAAACCAACTCGAATGACGTTGCTTGCATTTTTTTTGCGCAAAATGAAAATAAATGAAAATAATTACGGCCTGGGGACAATACGAATCTGCTGAAAAAGTGCTTACAGTTAAAGCGACAAAAGTGAGACGCGGTAAAGGCGCAGCTTGTCTAAAACAGCACAACCGTACCCTATAAACACTTATATTCACTGTTGATTATCCTGAGAAATGTGCCGAAAGTGCCCTATGATGTCACGCGCTGAAATACTTATACCGCAATTATGAGGTTCACATCTAAATTACGTTAGGCATATCGACAAGTTGCAAAATTTAAGAAGCGGTAGTTACTGTTCGTCCCCAAGTCTCAACCGGGGCGTTCTTTGCAATCTCCTAGGACGTTGGAAGCCCATAATACTACTTTATGAGTCTTGTACGGGGCTTTGCGCCAAGTTGCACCACACGAAAAGAGCTCGGGTGTCTGTACACTCCCATTGCCGAAGCCTTCAAGTCACATTCACCGGTTTGTTGTTCACAGCAGCTGGCATGCGAGCGCTTCTGCTGACGTGTATCCTCTACAGAGAGGTCAGCTGCGACGTTCCGTCCGACGAAGAACACGTAGCATCGCATGGCTTCTGGCTCCGCCGACTACCCCCAGCTGCGTGTTCGGCGGAGCACGACGCGGCCAACACGCCTTGCCAGTGAGTGAGCGCGGCTGATGTCTCCGGACCTTGTCGCACCAGCCAGCACGCGAGGTGCTGAAGCCAGAGGACGTTCGTCAATGGCTCGAACTTGGAGGGCCGCTTGCTGAGCAGTTCGGCGATCTTCGAGCATACGGCGACCTCTTCTTCACCCCTGGCAAACTCACTGAAGCGCGCAAAGTCGGTGCACTCGACCCGTGTGCCGATGCGCATCCTCGCCATCTGGAGCCTCTGCAAGCGGACCTTGAGACCAGAGCTGGGCAGCCGTACGATGTGGCCTCGCAGCGTGAACTCGACCCGAGGCGACCGCGTGGGGCGCAGAAGGACGGCGCTGATGCTCGGAAGGCGGTGCTCGAATTCGAGCTCGGCCTCGGCTACCGCCAAGGCCCAGCAGGCCTGGCTCAGCACGCTTACCGCTTGTTCGGGGTCGGTCAGCTTGCAGGTGTCGAGCGGGCTCCACCCTGGTTGCATCTCAGTCACCAGGTAGTCAGCTACTCGCTCTAGATCTTCCGACGATGTCGTGTCAGAAGAGGCGAACTGCTCGTCTTGTTGAAGACGCGCGTCCCAAAGGAGCTTCGGGTATGTGTCTCGCACGACACTGGTCCTGGCATCGACAAAAAATGCCGAGGCCCGGTTGTCGACGCTATTCTTGAGATTGCTCAATTCTTGGGCCACCGTGAGACGATTCGCATGCCAGGGCACGTCTTGCAGCCGCAGCCGGAGAACGCGCACCAGCCGGTCCCCTTGGGCTCCAAGCACGCGAAAGACATCTCCTTCAGACTCGTCCCAACGAAGCTTTACCGCTTCGCAATCTTCGTAAACAACGTGCAGGAAATCGACAGGCTTTGAATACTTGCACAAAGCCAGGAGCTGTGGCCAAGGACCCGAGTCGATAACCTGGTAGCAGCAGTCGGCTTCGATGGGAGGCTCTTTGTGCTTGGTGATGGCGAGGCTTTCGAAGCTGTCTGTTGAGGAGCTTTGCGGCAGCGACGGTCGAACGGACGAACCCTTACACCAACGGGCTTCTGGCTCCAGGGAGGAGCAGCCAGTCGTGGACGTTGCCGTAGTGGCTGCATTCACAGCGCGCCAGCGCCTTGTTGTTTTAGTCACAGATCGCCGAATAAACGTCGGCAGTGGGCCAGGGCCAGCGTCTAGCCTGAGCCTAATGTGGTCCGAGTCCGAGTACTGCTGGTAATCTTCGCTCGGAATGCTGGCTTTTTCGGTCGACGAAGGGCTCGTACAAAGGTCTTCGACGTCCGTCCCGAAGTGGCCTTGGTGTTTTCGACTAGTGGAATTGCCGACTTTGCTGACGCCGACTTTGCTGCTTTTACTCTGCATTTTGCGCTCATTGTGGTCGAGCTTGGTTGGAGATGTGTCTGCGCTCTTTGCTTTGCCGATGCCGCAGGGATGGTTGGAGGCGTGCGGATGGTCTATGTCTGCGCGACTAAAACGGTAAGCATGCTGCGGGAGAACCGCATTACTTGGCTTCACGTGCAAGGACTTGCGCTTTTTACCGGGGCTCGCGCTGCACTGGTGTTCGGAGGCAGGCGGGTCGTCTATGTCTGTGCGACTAATACAGTAAGACCGCTGTGGTAGAACGGCCTTATTGGGTTGCACATGGAGGGACTTGCGCTTCTTCTCGGGGCTGCTGGCGATTCTAGCAGGTTCACTGGTCACCGGGGAAATCGTGGTCTTTGATATATCTGTTTCAGGAGGCGGAGATGACCTTGTCCCGGGGCCTAAGCTGTGTCTTTCGGGTGACAAGGAAATGTTTAGAAAGTCCTTTTTGCCCCTACTTTCCGGTGATGGACAGGAAGCTTTTGATGGCCACACCACAGGTTCCGACAAAGAATGTCCCATGACTTTACGTGGCTGGTCTGATATTCTTTCAGTCGTCCTTGAATGCAGGTCATCATCATTGGACAGGCTGTTCCGCCTTTCCAAAGGTGCGACGGACGTCGCAGGCATTGGAAGGTCGGGATCGCTAACGCCTAATGTGCTGTAAAGCGCACGTCCTCTGCTTCGGTAGCGGCCGCGAAGCCACAGAGCAGCTATCACCAGACAAACAGTCATGGCCATCAGAGTGAGACATGCCACCAGAAGGCAAAGCGCTGTGCGACGCACACGTCGTCGCACAAGTATGTGGCGCAACGCAACAGGAGCCAGCGTCTGATCCTGGTCTGACGTTGGAAAACGGCGGCCGTCTCGGCGATGCAGTCTGTCAAGGGCCCGCGGTCCAAGAACTACCGCTCCGTGACCTGCGTAACCAAACTGCCAGGCTGCTGTCGTGCGGTTAGGTGTCTTCGGCGTACTTTTTTTCGTTTCATTTCGTAGAGCTTGCATTAGCGATGAAGACAGTGGTACCTTTTCGGAGACAGATGTCTGCGTAGAACAAAGAAGCGTAGTCCTCAGCTTGAGCAAGGCATCGACGTGCACGGTACCATTAAGGTGGTGCTTAGGCGGGTTCGGCGCTCCGCGGACGCTCTTTGCGTGGCGGCGATTTCCGTCACTGCGACTCTGCACCACGCTCTGGTTGTAGGTGATCCTCTCGTTGGTGATGTCCAGAATGAAGCGTGCAGCAGGAACCCGCGGCGCAATCTGGACTTGGTTCGACTGGGCCCACGGATCTCCGCCGTAGTACGGGCTCTGGGCAGGGCCGTCGTCACGGCGGGGTCTGCCGCTGGCACCACTGGAGGCGCAGAGGAAGCAGAAAGCACGGAGCATCAGGAAGAACACCGGGACCATTCTCCTGTTGAAAATAGAGCAAAGGAGCCGCGATCGTATCAACGCTGGAGCTGCGCTCTGCGGCTTAGGCCGAGCTCGCGCCAACGTTCTTCTCCATTGTCTTTGTCCTCCAAAGTGACCCACGTGCAGGTGTATGAACTATGTGCTGAAGACGACGATGCCAGTTCGTGGGCAAGTGTCTGGTTCTTTGTGATGGCTGTCCTGCCAACGTGTGCATATACAGCTGCGGTGAGGTTTCGCAGCTACACAATATTTCAGGAATTTGCTGCCTCGTCTCTTACATCATCTCCCGAATATCAGCATCTTCTGCATCCTTGGAGTAGCAAAGACTGGTGCTCACGCAGACTAGAGGTCTCTTTCACGCGCTTGCGTTGCCGGGTTCCCCTTCTAAATTTCTACCTTCACAGATCTGGCCTGGCGGCTTCCCCACTGTGCCCTTTTTGTGCCGAACCTGGGACAATAGATCACTTCCTGGTGTTCTACCGCCGCTTCTCTCATTTGAGGAAGCGTCTTTTGCAAATTACATTTCATCAACTGGGCTTGCCTGTGTCCTCCGCGGTTGTTCTTTCCATTGGCGCTTCTTTGCTTGGACGAAGCGAAAGGAGTGTGCGCTCTGCTGTGCAAAATTTTCTTCAAGAAACGTAGCGACTCCCATTATAATTTCTTTTTCCCGCTCTCAGTAAGTAAGACATTGAAACATTACAGGCATTGTATACTATTATGCACATTAAGCCATTGTCCCGTCTTCGATCTCCAAGTTAACAGGACTCCTGTCCTTCCGTCTTTCAATCTATCAGACTACATACTATTACCTCTCCTTTTCCCGCCAAAAGTTTCCTGTATCCAGCAATTAACCGCCCGTGTCTTGGCCACTCACCCGTAGTGGGTATGTGCCAGCAACGTTGAGGCCTTCCTTCCTTCCTTCTTTCTTTGTGATCACTTCGCTTTCTTAGTGCGATAGCGCTTATAGTGGCTATCCCCCCCATTAAGTCACAGAGTGCATTTTTTTGTGGCAGGCTGCTCACCTGTCCACCAGGAGGTGGGCAACTTGCCCGAGTACATACAAATATACCTAGCAACCTGCCCCTGTGTCAGACGGCAGCCCAGTTAATCGTGAGAGGCTGCTCGGCAAGAGCAACGTGGGTCGCAACCCAACCCAAATGCCACCGATGGCAGCACCTGCCATAGAAGGGCAGTGGCGCATCTTAACTAAACCGCTGCACCACTGCGCCAGGAGTGGTAGGAACACTCTAAGGGATCTATGAATGTAGAGCGTAACGAATTGCGCATATATTTACCCACTATCGCTTTCCGAACAACTACTATTTTTTAGCACTGGATCTGAAAACCGGAAGCGAACCTTTAGCGCGCCTAATTCGCATTTGGCCTAAGTTAGAGAATTGACAGTTACCTTTTTTCCTTAGGCCGCGTAAGTGTGCATGTAAACAGCAATATATACATCCCGATTCTTGGCTGATCTTCCAATGTTGGTATATGCTATCTTTTGTTAGGACAACAACTTCGCTGTTTTGCTGATTTGTTAAAGAGAATGTCCGATAACGTTTAATGCCTGTTTTTTAGGCGTATTCAATCAGCTAAAACAAAACAAGGACACTTTTCGCAATATTTAAGTTGAAACGCTGTAAGCAGGAGCAATTAGTTTCCGCAACACCTATTTATATTAAGAGTGGCGAATTGCGAATGCATTTTATGAAGGACAGGCACTTAGATTATTAAATTTAGACTGGTGCTAGATGTGTTTGCATCCACAGCAATATGCTTACTAAATACCTTCAGCCTGGGTAATAATTACTATATGGTGATCTTTAAGAAACAATTTTCCACCTGCGAAATTTCTATCAATAAGGTAAACTGCTGATACTGTACTAACTAATGTTCTGTCTGTTGTTTGTGTATATATTTCAACAACGTTGTCTCTTGATAGCGTCTTTCATTTTTCTATGCATGTATTTATTTCAAAATCTGTTTTGTATGCTACTAAATAAAGTGTCGCTGTTATATTGCTGAGACAGTTTACTCTTTAGCTTTCCTACTACTGCTTAGATATTTGTATTGTCACTGGCAATGCGCTGTGCCTTTAATTTAATTATCCGCTTTTCTGTGTGTGTTCATTTGCAAATTTCTTTGTCCCGAATTCGTTTTGCCTGTTCACAGGTGGCACAATATGCAGTCCGGAGTGTAGGCTCCGTCTCGAAGCATGCTTTGCCTGCCTCCTTTAGCTTATCCTCAATGTACAGTACTCACGGATTGAAATAGGACATTCGGAGCGCGTGGCCGTCGCTTCATGGAGCGCCGCCTGTAGATGCTCATAGAACCAAGGTGGTGCATTGTGGTATGGCGCGAGGGGGAGAACATCTACAAAGCAGAATTGTTCCTTCCAGTAGCCAACAAGCGGGACTGTGGTTTACCACATGCCTGCGGGGCACTGCAAGGCTTGCGCTCAGAATGTCCTATTTCAATCCGTGAGTACTGTACATATTGAATATTATGGACAAATAAAATATTACGGCTGCTAAAACAACTTTGGCCTACCGTATAGAAGGCGTGGTATTTTGCATTTCCGGTGGGCCTTAGGGAACTATATTAGTTAAAGATTGATTCAGCACGTCGACACACCCACGCTCCATCAGAAGAGGTCACCTTTCGTCACGGCTACATGAACAACGAACGTTCAGCACAAGCGGTGAGGGCCCAGACGGTTAGTTATGCATCGACGGAACCTGGTCCCGTGCCTTCGAGCAATGACACTTCACTTCTTCTGAGTCATTTGCATATCTATTGTCCTATCCTTATCCACTAACTTTCATGGTCCTTTTCATATGCACAGTGTGACGTGTCCGGCGTGTGCTACTTTTCGTACTGGTTTCTTCCGGGATGTGATCATCTTCAGCCTAGTTGCCCGAGTGCCCGACATAGAAGGCGCTTTACTTTGCAAATATTTCGAAGCGTAATAGTGAAAATGGGGTGCTGGTGTTACCAGATTCTTTTCTCTTACTATCAGAGTTACCAAATATTCCAAGTAATCATCTTTTTTTTCTAAGGAATACCAAATGTCATAGAACGTCTGCAATGAGTGCTTACCAAAAGTGATGTGCGCCTGCGGTAATTTATGCGGAAATCAGCTTTATTATCGAGGGAAACAATCTGGAGTTGGAATTATTCTGAGCCCAATTAGTACAGATTCCTTAGAAACGAGGTATCAAAATGAAAGGTACGCAAAACTGAAAGCGTTCAAAGTGTGTCAACGTTGCAACTGTTTTTGGAAAAGAGCTCAATGTCAGCAACGGATGAATTCTGTGATCCATCAGTACTAAACTGCATCATGTGTGAGGGCAGCCAAAAACAAGGCTTCAACAAATGCAAACGCATATAGTCTCAATCCTTGCGAGCCTCTTCCTCGAGGTCGAGTGCGGAGACTGTGCTCGCGGTCGACCGAGTAAGATTAACCGTCAGAGCCCACTAAGCATTCAAGGTAATGTAACCAGCCTATATTACCGAGACTGCACCTATACTCCAACGCTTGCATCACCTGTGCCAGTGGTAAACGTTGCTGACTTTCCAAACGGGAAAGATGCTTTATTGATGTGGTCAGATAAAGTTTCCTATTAATCGGGTATTCACCCGTATAAAAGATGTTGCTGTCCGATACAAGTATTTATTTAATTATTTATTTGAGATAAGACTGAAAAACCCAAAGTCTGGAGTGACATAGGCGGAAGGACAAAATATAAAAAAAGTATTCTTTGGTGAAGGCAATCATAACACTCTCTCAGAAGGAAACCCATTCGTTTGTGCTGTGTGACATGGAAGCTCATTCCATAATTTTATGCCTAGATGCAGTGGAGAAAGAATGCGCTGGTTAGTGCACGCAAATTGCTCAGATGCGTTTAGTCTCGATGATATTTGCGCCTGGAAATGTTTGATACAGGGTGGATGTGACCGCAAAAGCACTTAACCGTAGGGATGCCATCGTATAATACACAAAAAATAGCTACAAATAAACTGTTTGGTTCGTTAGGTTTAACGTCGTGAAGCTGCACATTTACTATTAGAGACGCCGCAGGGGACAGCTCCAGTTTAGTTTCTGCCGCCTGGGTATCTCTCGGGTTCTGGCCTCACCCAGCACACAGGTTTTTTTGCATTTCGCCTCCACCGAAAAGGAATTTTTAAGGCCTATATCTTTTCCCGCGACCTTGGTCTGAGCAAACGAACAGTAAAGTCACTGAGTCACCACGGCCGGTGAAGCAAGGCATCGTCTCGTCGTTTTTGAAGTGCTGGTAAAATTGCGGTTTTTAAGAAAGTGTTTCTGGAATTCTGAATGCAGCTGCGCAGTATAAAACAGACAGCTTTACCTGGTCTTTCTCCGAATGAAGTGACGTTTGCACTTTATTATCAGCTTTCTAGATAGCAGATGTGTATTGTTATTGTGATCAACGGCAGAGACAGACACTCCGGGAATAGCTTCTTGGCAGCAAGAAATTCATAAAGGTATGGAGGGAAGCCTCCACTTTTTGTTCATTCCTTCCGCGTAGGAAAGGCTAGCTCAATGATGCTTCTTTCTATTTTCTACTACTGTAATTATGATCTTACGAACGCTTTATATACCGTAAGTTTGATTCCCGATGCAAGAATTTTTAATGACCTGCCGAGGGCTCCTAGGTTATGTAGTTTATATGATCAGTATGTTTATAAACGTAAGGTTAGGTGCATAATTTCATTAAGTGAAGTGGTTCCTCGCGTCGAACGCGTCCCGCGTGAGATGCATAGAGGATGATGAACATCCTCATCTTGTTAACTTCGACTTGCGTGAATTCATTTTACCGAAGTGGTGGCCTAATAACTTGATCATAGGCTTCATTTGCTCGAGGCACGACATTTGAGCCCCAGTGCTTGCGGGTGCCCAAAGGTTTTTGCAGTGGGTGCAAGCTTTCACCTCGCCTGGTGCTCGGCTTCCTCTGGGGCGAAGTATTTGACAAAAGGGCCTTTTCCCCGTCTCTAGCAAACCAAGAAGAACTTATCCTTAGGGTTCTTTTGCCAGTCTACCCTTGTTCTATAATATAATATCAACATAATCATTATCACGATCATCATTATCACAATCACTATAGTGATCATCGCTATCACTATCACTAGAAGCTTTAGTGGCGAAATATATTACCTAGACATACTCACTCAAAATTAGCAAACGCAATGGAGGCAGGAACCGTCGCTGAGGCACACAACATGAGATAGAATCTGCTGATGATATTGTGATTCGATGTTACAAACTTTGTTTTCTCAATATAAGCATTTCGTATGCAGATGATTTTTAGCCTTGAGATTAAAACTGTCTAACTTTGTCAGTGGTGAATTATATCAAACTTTGCAGATACCCTTAGTAAAGACAATAAAAACGGCATACATTTTGATTGGAAGACTAGAATATGAACAAGCCTTTATATAAGTAATCTATTTAAACAGGTGGAAATCATAAGAGCGTTCCTAATAAATACCATGCGGACTATGAAAAAGCACTACATTTGATCATACTTACAGCGTTAAGTTAGTATGCACCACGTGCTCTTGGAGCTCTAACGAGATACAAATGACTGTTGGTTTGGTTTGGTTTATGACGGATTAACGTCCCAAAGCGACTCAGGATATGACGGACGCCGTAGTGAAGGGCTCCGGAAATTTCGACCACCTGGGGTTCTTTTACGTGCGCTGACATCGCACAGTACACGGGCCTCTAGAATTTCGCCTTCATCGAAATTCAACCGCCGCGGCCGGGTTTGAACCAGCGCCTTTCGGGTCAGCAGCCGAGCGCCATAACCACTGAGACACCGCAGTGGCTACAAATGACTGTGATCGGACGATAGTTGGACAAGGCAAGCGACGACCCGATTTCATGTTTATCATGGAAATTAAAAAACCATACTTCCTATTGTCGGGTATGAGGCCGTCGTCTAGAGACTGCTTGGATACCTTGCACAAAAATGAGAGGTGCGCAGCTTGTGATTACATTGTTGTGGCTGATATTTTAACAGAACCGGGTAGCATTAGTTAGGCGTCCGTTTTGTGGCTTTTAGCACATCTTATGGCTTAAATTTGACGTTGTTTAAACTTTAGGGAAGACTAAATACGCATAATGAAGGGGTCATTGTTTCTGTGTTAGATGATATTAGGCCAGCCTATCCTGAACCGTGCAAGAAGGAAGGTATCACGTGATCGGAGAATTGCGTAACCGTTGGATGGTGGTTTTCAGAGGAATCACCCGGAAGATGGTTTCCATGGAAGGAGGGTGCCGGGGGGGGGGGGGGGGCGGAGGAATCCCCAATCAGAGGACAATTCAGCGGAAAGAGGAGGGTATGGCGAGAGCGTAATAAAGAGCAACCGGTGCGTAGTTGTCGCGGGAACCAACCGGAGGGCAGTTGCCCTGGAAGTAGAAGCAGGGTTGCCGTGGAAGCAGGAGGTTACGGTGACAGTGTAAGAAGGCTTACCACGGTGACCACAAGGACGGCGGTTACCGTGGAAGGCGGAGGAATGGTAATGCGAGATCGGAGGAAGGCAGCATGTTCCATCTGCGTCAACTGCTGCGAAACGTGCCGCCCGAGGAAAGCATCATCGGCGGCGCAGCGCTTCTAGAACGGCGGACCGGAGAAGAGACCAAGACGAAAAATAACTACGTGACAAAAATTGACAAGTCCACCCTAGAACTATACAGATGTGAGGTCTCTCTCGTGTTCTCTACTGCAACATATCGTAAAGTACGAATAGCTTTGCAGCTGTCGCTCAATCTCTAATTGACCACTGGTAACCGCCCTAACGTTATTTTTCGATAATTGCTCGGGTAAGCTCCTAATACATTAAGCAATGCAATCAAACAAAGTGGTTCCATTTCTTTACTTTCTTCCACAAGCGGAATGTTGATTTGTTATTTGTTTTATGCGATGTTCATTGCCTCAGGGCAAAAAGGGTATGAAATGGGGGATGATGAGGATGGTGAAATGAATGAATAAAGGTTGACTGATCCAATAAAATCAAGGAGAGAACGATGATGTGGTCCTTGTGTTCAAGCGATATATGAATCCGGATTGTTCGGTGAGAGACTCACTGCCACCAGGTGCCGAATTCTAGTCGGCTTCAGCGCCGGGCGAACCCACAGCAGGTGGTGAATATCTGCCTCACAGTCCCTGTTCTTGCAGACTGGACACCCGGGGAGGGATATAAATCTTTGAAATGCGGCCACTTGCGTGTCACAGCTGGTGTTAGGGCAACCCCGACCCGTATCCTCCGAAGCGCAACCTTTTCTACAGGGGTAAGACCACGGGGGAGAGTTAACGCACACGGAGCGATTAGAGCACATGTGCTGCGCCGGAGGTGTTCCTTTCTTGTTAAAAGGAGGGTCGTGTCATCCAGAGTGAGGACTCCAGGCAAAGACGAGGTTGGGGTCGAAAGACGGGTCGCAGAATCTGCGCGGCGTTGTGCGCTCAGGAGGTCACGCGGGACCCACTCAATACGAATTTGCTGCTGGATGCGTGCCGCTAGACGATGGATGTCTTGGCAGATTTCTGGGGTGCGACTGACGCGTTGCAGTAGGCGTATGACGTGAAGGGCGTCGGTGCGAATGGCAATGCGGGCCGTAGTTTATTACTCTAAGCACTAGCATAGTTAGATCGCAGGGCTATTGTAGAGGCACTTTTTGTATTTATGACACCCTTCATGTGTCGCTTATAACGCGTGGATTTGAATTAGAGTCACACGTGCATATTGGGAACAAACTTACCAGCAATTTTCGGCAAAGCTTTTTTAAACGGCGTCAACTTGTACTCTGCGAGTCGATTTATAATTTGCACACTGAGTGAAAATTGGTTATGAAAGCATCTAAATGACTACGCAATAAAAGATCACATATTTTTTCAGAAAATGAGATGTTAGTAAAGACTGAATTTAATTACTTGAAGGTTCCTGATTTCATCGAAGACTTTATGAGAATGTGTGGAGCGAACCACGTCGAAAATAGGTGACCGTCGTACAGGTTCTGTTGGAGTCTGATGCAATGAAAAAATCTACGAGCATGTGAAGAAAGTCGCTGCTTTCTTCACTCATTGCAAAAGGGCTGTATAAAGGATTCTTCACCCAGTAAATTCTACTCAAGCTAAAATCTCCTGCCATGTTTAAGCGAGCCCGTCGGAAAAAACAATGAAGGAATACTGCTTTTCGAGGCGATGCAGTCTAGAAATCGGAAGTTAAATTAGATAACGACGGTAGGAATATCCAATCAAAATGGAAGAAGATTAAGGAAAAAAGAACGGTCAATTACCCAAACAAGATTCGATCGAGATACGTGGGACAGTAACAAGGTTATATTGAACTGATTTACGGCCAGGAATGAGTGCGAGCACGCACTATCTCGACAGCGGTGTATGCGTTTTAGTAACTCAGGAACTACAAAGGACCCTCACTGACGTCATCGATAACCGTGTTTTTTCGCCGTGCGCATGTGAGCGCAAAACGCCAAGAGGGCACATATAAGTTTATCTTGCGTATTGAAAGGCCTAGGGAAGCTGCCAATCAGAAGAAAACAGATAAAAGTGCTGTACTGATAGTCCGTCGGGCGCATTGACGTTATTCACAAATCGACGCATGCGTGGTTGCTTGGTTTATGAGGGTTTAACGTCCCAAAGCGACTCAGCCTATGAGAGACGCCGTAGTGAAGGGCTCCGGAAATTTCGACCACCTGGGGTTCTTTAACGTGCACTGACATCGCACAGTACACGGGCCTCTAGAATTTCGCCTCCATCGATATTCGACCGCCGCGGCAGGGATCGAACCCGCGTCTTTCGGGCCAGCAGCCGAGCGCCATAACCACTCAGCCACCGCGGCGGCCCGCGTGCGTGGTTGTATCAGTCGACTAAAGGCGCGGATATTAGAACAACAAAAGTGCTGATGATAGTGATTATTATGGTGATAATTGCAATGATTGTGATTGTGATGGTGATGATGATAATGACTGCGGTGGTGATGCTGGTGATGACGATGGTGATGATTTTTAATTGGGCAAGAGACCCTTTGGAATCACAGCGCCATAGCAGAAGGTATTTTCTTTGCATAAGGTAAAATCAAAGACCCATTTCCCAAATATTTCCCCTCGTATAAGCGAAGCGACAGGCCAGGAGAAATCTCGTATCTATCGTTTCACCGATGGGTAACCGACAGCACTGGAGATTGAACTCCGAACCTCCCACATGCGAGGTGGGCGCTGAAATTACAAGTCCACCGCTGTGGTAGACAGTGAAATAAATTTAATTATGCGCGTAATTATCATCGCAAATCAACAACCCGCAAAGATTCAGTGCTGTTTGCTTCTGTTGCTGAAAACTTGTTTTTCCAGACACCCACAAACTTTTCTGAAGGCCACGCATTTTCGGGAAAAAATCATTTTGATGACATATATGAATACTGATACGACCTGTGACCTTTGACGCTTTCGCAAGCACCTTTTATGCACATTTGAAATTTAAGAAGCGAGCAGAACTTGCAATGTCAAACTGGCTCTCCGTCGAACCTGATGATCTGAGTTTTTTTGCTACCTACATAGGATTTGGCTTCTTGGGAAAGAAGCCGCACGCAGTTTGATATGCATCCATCCAGGTCAGATCACTTGCTTATTCTTTGCTATTATTTAGATGATAAGGCTGCACATGGCAATAACAAGACGCCTTAACTAACTTTACCACCATATTTAGTAGCGTTGTCTACGTTTCTGATATGACCAGTGGATTGGCGAAGTGCTTCGCAGAATCTGGTTCTCTGCTGGCCTGGAGATATTCTTAAGCTACTTTATAATGAGCGGTGTTAACACCTGTCGGAGAGTGGAAGGTTAGTTTTGTTGCTCAACAAACGAGGCGTAGTTTCAACCTGTCGAAAAGTTTTGGGAAAAAGCGAATCGTTTTCATTTGAACTGAGAGGAACGTTGTTCATCATGAAGTCTACCCACGCGTACAGTATAGGTATAGCAAGCTGGCCAAGAAAAAATCTCTAATCTGTGTTAAAAAGATGTACAGGGAATAGCCGTAAGATGTAGAGGTCAATTGTTGTTTCCGCATAAATATTCCGTGCTCTAGTGAAATAAAAGCCCAGTTTCACAAGCCAGCGCTTTCCCTTCTCTATTCTCTTATCCGCTACAATTTTTCGCAGTATTTCTTTGAATACGAATTTCTACCAACTGGTTTAACTTGTGACCGCAGCCTTATGTCGATCTTATTCCTCTTTCTATGGTCAATGATTAGGATCTCGTGCACATTTTTCCCCAGATGTTTTACTATTGCAAACCTCTATTTTGACTTAAGGTTCAGGCACTTTTTGTGAAAGATGTGCAGGACTTTGTCAAACTTGTTAATAGCCTTTTGCTGCAGTCAATAAATTATAGTTTTGCATATTTAGTTTTCGCTCATCGGGAATTCCAAGCTGAAGATCAAGTTTCATCAAATGGCTATAGCAATAAAGCGATTGTGGTTGTAAGGGGTTAGTCAGTGCTTTTCCCCGCGCACCTCTGTTGTATGCATTATATCTGTCCGCATGTTGCTAAATTCATTGCTTGTAGTTCCGCAAAGAAGAAGCTTAAATAATGAGCCTATAAACGCCTCACAGTATTTCTTCCCTAAAAGTGCGAAGCTAACCCAGAAGTTATACACAGGCATTTTGTGTATAGAATAATCCTTACGCGCACGCAGACCGTAAACAGAAAAATAAACGTGCTAATAGTGCTTATTCGACTAAGTAAACGCCTGAAATATTACCTTTTAGATTGCGTGCAAGAATCGATAAAGTTGCATTTCAAAATAGCCCCCGGAAAAAAGTGCGTCCCATATTATATGGAATGCCGTTATTGCTGACAGCGCCACAGGCGCAAGCAGGGTATTACCAAGATTGAATTTACACTGCAACGGGCCGCGCATAATGTATAATTTCGTTTTATTCACATAAATTTACGGCTGCTTTCCAAGTTGTCCGCGATTTATGAGATCTTAGCTTATGCGCACGGGAGACCGAAGTGAGGGGCCCCCAACGAGGGCCCAGCGGCCAACGGAAGGCGCCCCGGCGTGAACAAACTGCCGAGCTATAAATTCTCGAGATAAATAACGATAAGACTCCTTAACAAGGAACCGGAACTACGCGAGACAAGGACTCAGAAAGGACGCCCCCAAAAAAAGCAAAATTAACGAGAGCCACAGAGCGTGAATTGGGGTGGCGTCCGTCTCTGCAAAGCCGGCATTCATCTTAGGGACGCTCCTCTCACCCACTTCTTCTCGTTCTTTGCTCTCTCTGTTTTTATTCGTGATTCCTGTTTTCTTACGTCTCGCTCAGTTTCTTCGCGAGCTGCTAACTCGCTGGCACGCTTTAGTCACCAATTTATTACAAGCTCCTTCTCGCCGGCCCGTTCGCTTGCATATCTCTCGTCGTCGACGCGTGTCTCGCAGACGAGCGGAGGCGGGAAATGAGGGTGCTTCCCACGTTTTTTAATAAGGCATCGTCCGTCTTCTTTGCCCGACGACGTCGTCGTTGCGAGAACCGTTTAACTTTGTTCGCTACCCCTCGCCGTAGGATGGTTCAGCCCGTCTCTTGCAGCTCTGCTCGCCTCCAAGCGCTCCTGGAAACCTGCGCAAGCCATGTTTCCACATGTTTGGCAGAGAAGTAAGAAGAAGAAGAAGAAGAAGAAGAAGAAGAAGAAGAAGGGGACGAGCGACTTTTGAGAGTTTCTCGCAGAAAGCAAGCCGAATCTTTGTTGCAAACTTGGACTCTAGGTAACGTTTAGAATGATCCTGCAGATTAGGTAACACCTCACAACAGCACAGTCATGCAGAAAAGCCAACGTTGCAGTGCAACACATCACTGAATAGCGTTACGCGTCAGTAGGGTTGGAAAACTCGAACCTCAACATAGCTGAGTTGTGTGCCAGCGAAGCGCCTCCTTTCCACGACAAAGGTTCCAAATCCTGTTGCACTGCTGCAGTAGAGAGGGAGAGAGAGAGAAAAAGTTAGAAAACAAAATGCCAGCACAGTAAGCTGCGCAAAGGTTTGTTAAGAAGGGAAGGGGGAGGCAGTTTAAACGCAGCGCGGAGGGTGAAGCTTGCCGGAGAAGCGCTTTCCGAAACTAGTTTTGAAGTTCCTCAATTAATTACCACCTCGCTCTCTTGTCGTTTTTCTGTACTTGCTCATTCCTTTTTTTTTCCTTCGTCCTTTCGCGCCCCCACTTTGGTAACGGGAATACCGCCACTGCGTATGGGCGGCCTGTTGTAGGAGGGGAGTGCAGTTGGGAACACGCACACACACAAAACTCTGTCGCTTTTGCCCCCCCCCCCCCCCCCTTCCCCCCCACAAAGCACGGCTGCGACGCAGCAACGCCGCATTTCTTTTTTTAGCACCTCCTCTCCGCCTCGCTCTCTGCGGATTCGTTGCGACCTGGCACTTCTCTCTCGCGCCCTCTGCAACTTTTTTTTCTCACTCCACGCATGGAGAGTGAGAGAGAGAGGCGTAGAGGAATTGTAAGAAGGAGGAGGAGGACGAAAGAGAGAGAAAGTAGGGGAACGAGGTACAAGCCGTGTCCTTCGTCTCCTTGCGGGCGCGCGCAGAGGTAGACTTTTATGGCGCGTGGGTGGCGCGAGTGGTTTAGCGCTCCGCCGAGATGCTGAGGGGGTACCCTGCCTTTTCTTCCCTCGCTTATCTTTCTCCCAGCAGCACGTTAACGAGCTCCCGCATGGTTTCCAGTTGCGCCTCCACTTGCTGCCACCGGCTGCTGCTAGCGAACGGTGACGTCCAAGACGCTCGCGACGTCGACATAACGAGCACGAAGAAGGGCTTCCTTCAAGGATTCCCGTTCCTTTTTCTGTTACCTTCGCCCGCCCATTCTCGCACTGCCTCATTCTCAGTCTTTTCTTACCTCGTCGCGACTTCACACGTGAGCTGCTCGCGGTTTCTCTAGTGTCTCTTTGCTCGTTTGCATGGTCTCAGTGTCGGCGTAGCGGGGAATACCAGAGAAACGATGCGGGGTTAGAAATTTTCTTCGCCGCTCCCTCATAAAGCTCCTAATTCGCGCGGAGATACTTAACGTTTTGTGCTGCTGCTATGTCATGCTTACGAGCGCGCGCGCTTTGCAGGCGTAAAGTGAGCGAAGTGCACCGAGGTGTGTTGGAGAAGTCTTTACCGTTGCTTCCATCGGCGTGCTTCTGGCATACCGTCATGCACAATCCTAGAGGCAAATCTCGTTCTGTGCAGGCAAGGAAATTTTTTCCCTCAAAGTGTTATGTGCTTACGCGTTGTTCCTTCGCACTCTTCGAAATCTCACCTTCTTCTCTACCTCGCTTTTTTGTGGCCGCCTTTGTGTTGTTAAGTGCGTACGCGGGCATTAGATTTCGGTGAGTCCGGCTCTTCTTACCGCGAGCGAAGGTTTTAATCTTCGGTGGTAAGCATTTGTGGGAGAGAAATTTCTTAGTTTCTAACCCAATTTTCGCGCCTAGGCCGGCTGAGACTTCTGGCTCAGGATAAGCCGCTAATTAGCACATTTCGGGTGGTTGGAAGAGCCTTTTTTGTTTTTATTCTAATTTTTTTCGTCGGTTTTTCGCTCTAACATGCTGGCGCCTAATCGCCGAGTTGCTAGGCTAATCTGTTAATGCGAGAGAAAGCCCTCATTTTTATGGATGGAGAAGTTATATATGCTCCCTGGCTTGTTCGTTAAGGCAGGAACGAAGTGAAAGGCAGCGTCACTTCGTAGAAAAAAGTAATAACATGAATAAGCGGTTCGTTTCGCTGTTCTCCTGGCTTCCATTTTGTATTTTCATAACCAGGTGCTTTATTCTCAAGGAGCTAAGACTGTAAGCAGCAGGTCTCAGCCTTTCACCTTTCTATTGAGGCTTTCCACTTCGTTTCTTTTATTATTTTTTCTCCTGGCGGCGATACTCTAGCGGGGCGCTAATAAATCTGCCTCAGTTACTACTTTTCCAACCCGGAAGCGACAAGTTTCGACAGGTAAGCTTTAAGCCCATCTGGCACTTGTAGTGTGGTGCAAAATAAAAAAAAATAAATGCTGCAAAACCTCGATGACCGATAGTTTATTTGGCTTTGAAGCTGCAAGACTTGCCGACGCTGAAAAAATTGTTTTCGGTTATGCAATTGATCGATTTCCACACAGCGGCTGAACCATTGGATATATTAAGTGATCATCAAGAAAATCGGAAATATAAAAGGTATGATTTATTGCAGGTGCGCCAAGAATCTTTCCGTTAAGACTAGCATGCCATCAATCTGTTGAAAAAATACCTCCGGCCAAGATCAAACTGTTTGAGCGTCTTATTTTTGATCAATTCAATTAAACCTAGAAAACGCAGCGTTAGGTTTCAATTTTAAGTATACCTTATTATGTCCCGCGGAAATGCGGAACCTAGCATATAAAACTGGCGTTAAAGGTTTTTTTATGCCGAGATGATGACCTGAAAAAATATAACAGAAATCGCACAGCTCAGAAGAAACGTTGATATCGGCCCTCACGCCACACATCTGACGTCTTGGAGGCTCGGCGAGTAGCTTAGCACTGGAGAGACATAAAGGAGTGTCATTTGTGCACTGTTTAGATTCAGGATTTTTTGAACTCATTTTAATCAAATACTTCACCTGGAACTTTCGGCTCAAGCAGAGGGAGAAAAACAAAACTAGAGAGAGACTACTCACTGTACCTGAACAAGCAACAGGAGCCACTTTAGAAAATATTTTTATTTGCGCAGTAGCAAACTTACGTGAAAGCAAAGCAGTTCTCTTTTCCCACTCGAGCAGCCTGTCGCTGCAACAACTTGTAAAGCCAGCTTCTCTGCAGATCCGTGTATAATCCTCTGCACCTTACCGCCCGCATAAAGTTGTCGCGAAAGAATTGGATACTCGTGGCTTAAATTTAATTAAACGTAATCATGACAAAAGTGCGGCTTGACTGTAATGAGGCATTCGCGGACACAGTGTCGTGTTTGAAGCCCTGCCTCGTTTGGGCAACGGGGGCCAAGGTCTCTTCTTTGCCGCCTAATCCACAAGAAGTTGTTTTCTAGCCCTGTAACTCAGAGCGGAATTTCCGCCCACGAGAACCTTACGGCGTTCCTCAAGTCGCAGCGGCCATAACCCGTGCTAGGTCTCAGAGCCTGACACCAATGGACCTCAAAAAAAAGACCTTCACGAGTCAACTGATCCCACGCGCGAACTATGTGACCACACACTTTACGGAGACCGTAGCCTCGCGCTCGTAACTTCTGCTCGGCTGCTGACAAGTTTTCTCTGAGAAGGAGCCCAGACCTACGCACGGGCAGGTTGCGGATGGTTTGTCCACAGGCCACGAGTAGGAAATGCAGGGTCGTGTCATTTCTTGCCGAGGAAAGGGCGGGAGCTTAACGCGAGAGTAGGCCCCCAGCGGAAACAGCGGATTATATGGATTAAGCTCATCCGTTAACGATACCAGCCTAAAAAGTGACACTAGGGGTAGCAGCACTGTTCTCCATGTGCTTAAAATACAGAGGGACCTCGCAAACCCTGCACTCTGTTACTTTAGGGTTTTACAAGTACGCAGGGATCATGGCTTCTTGAGTATGTGGTGGTCAGTTGAGCAAGATTGTATACATTCGTCTTAATGAACAGCGCGAGAAACACCACAAAACACGCTCAAATCCCGGGAGGACACACAACGTCTGTGTATCGTCTGTGTTTTCCGTACGTTTTATGGCCTGCTTTATTTTTCGCGCCGTTTTTCCAGGTAGCAGCTTCTGTCTGGTATTTCATTTAATACTTGTATAGAAGAAAGCTTAGCCGGACTAAAGAGGACAATGGACCGAGGTTATGCACAGAGAAACAGTGAAACCGCGTGATCTGCAACATAGTAGCATCGCTCATTTACTGGCCGTTTTATTTCTTCACTTACACAATTCCTCTACTGAACCGGAGTACCTGGTTGGATGTCGACCGTGGCAGCCATGTTTCTACGGAGGCGAAACGGAAAAGGCGCCCGTGTGCTGTGCGATGTCAGTGCGTTTTAAAGATCCCCAGATGGTCGAAATTATTCCGGAGCCCTCCACTATGGCACCTCTTTCTTCCTTTCTTCTTTCACTCCCTCCTTTATCCGTTCCCTTACGGCCGCGGTTCGGGTGTCCACCGAGATATGCGAGACGATTACTGCGTCATTTCCTTTCCTCAAAAACCAAAAAGCGAAAAACTGTTCCTCTATGTTTGAGGGACATGGGTGAAGAAGTAATTCACTGCATGACAATAACCATGTTGCTACAACACCAGCGCAACAAGAGTTCGTAAATGACTAAGAGACTAAGAGATTTCCAGTTCCCCAGCGCAGGATATTAGTTACTTCTGCGTGAGCTCATTCTTAAGCTTGACACTACCTCGCGAGGCGCCGAAAGATGCAGTCCCAACTCTGCAGGCCACACGGTTTTTGTCTTCAGTTTTGGTTGCAATGTCGAAGTCAGCACAAGGCATGCGCTGCAGTGCGCCTTTCTCATGTCGGCAGTGTCAGGAGATTTGTCGAGGAAAGACTGGGACTGAGCCCCGTAACACGAAGCGGAGTCTGGTGGAATGAAAAGCGTGGTATCAAGCGCCTTCCGACGGCGCTCATAAGCAGCAGCTTGCATTACACGCCACAAGCGGTGAGAGGAATGCAACAGCTTGAGATCCCGCCTTTTGTTATATGCTCTACTCCAAACCTTGAACAAAAAAAAATAGTGTCAGATCAGCGAGTATCATTTTTACAGGAACACAAGTTTTCTGATACGCTTCTTGCTAACCCTTGTAACAACAACAAAAAGAAAAGCATACATGTTCACCCCCGTTCCTTTCAACATCGTTTTGTGTATAGCGTCACTCTCTCTCTCTCTGAGCACTTCCGATTTCTCTTCTTTTTTTTCTTCTGAAGTGCCTACTGTTTCTTTTGAAAGCATGCACTCCTACTTGTGACCAGAATAATAAATCCGGCTGGCACAGCTGACCGAGGTAAAACTTATTTTTTATTATATACCTGTTCTTCACATGTGTCAAGAATAAAACCTCTTTTGTGAAGGGCTAACCACAACGACAGGGTGAAATCTGTGAAAGTGCTCTGACGAACAGAAGACTGGAAAGATGCTATGCTCAAGTACCTCCAGGCAGTAATGTTTAGCGCCTTCTTAATGTTATCACTGTTCTTTCATACGCCCCGAATCCCAGTTTAAAAAAAATATATACCGAATGCAGCGCGACATGGTAGGCGTAATGACGGGTTTTTTAGCGTGCCGCCTATACGAGGCAAGCGCACTCAAATCCTCTGAAAGTTTAGGCGCGAAGCAGGCGAAACTCTGCGGTGACAGCAAAAAAAGAAAAAGAAAATGGATGCGAAGTTTGAGTCGCGGCCATCAAAAGGCCATAAATCTTCCGGCTCGCGAGCAATGGCGCTATCCTGATTCAGTTCGCGGAAACTGGAGGGGCAGAGAACGGGAATCGTCGTTTGTACGTAGAGTAAAACAGTTCAGACAGAATTTCCGCGGGAATGCAACTCGTGCTCGAGTATCTATCGGCGTCGGCGAGTAGCTTCGTGATGACGGAGATTCGGGGGGGAGGGGGGGGGGGGGGTGAGGGGGTATCAAAGCGAATGAGAAAGCGGGTGATAGCGCGTGGCACGCGGGAGATTCAAAATACACTGCATCACGAGAGGGGCCTAACGCCACCCTCTGAAAACTCGCGCCGAGCTTCGAAGAACTCACTCCCTACGCAAGAGCGAAAAACGAAACTATGAGATGCTGTAGCAGCAAGGCAACTACGACGCGTGCTTGCGTGCTGTCACTGTGTCTCGAAGCTGTTCGCTCGCGTTCGCAGGCGCCACCGAGTCTGGGGAAATTCGGGGCGAGAGCTCCAAATTAGCGGTTTTCGCCCGAAATCGTTCGATATATCCGCACGCCACACCTCCCTCTCTCTACCCTTCTCTTTCCGCTCTCCACAATTTCATCTTCTTTTTCTGTCGTCTCTTGAAGCCCAAAAGAGCTGATCTCTCTTCCCTGTCCTGCCCTGAAGTTGTCGATCATACCCTCTGGGTGCTCTCAACGAGGGAATCTGCTAGCACCGCATTTTTTGCTTCCTGTATTTGTAAAGTAGTTCGCTATGGTTTAATGTAGTGTTTTGAACGGCGCGCATAAAATGAACTTGGCTGAAGAATCTCGTCGTCACAGCCCTCGGCGGGGAAACGGGTTCTCCTGTCTAGGGGGCGCACGGGCACACTCTCAATCCGTAAATGTGACACGCGAAGGTCGGCTTCCCGCTGGCAACTCTTTCGCTCGTTCCTCATTTTGGGCGCTGCTTAAATATATGGCTAACCAATGCAGTGCTTCCGGTTTGTCATGTTCTTGCGTT
Source organism: Amblyomma americanum (assembly GCF_052857255.1). Taxonomy (NCBI): domain Eukaryota; kingdom Metazoa; phylum Arthropoda; class Arachnida; order Ixodida; family Ixodidae; genus Amblyomma; species Amblyomma americanum. The sequence goes on from NC_135500.1 coordinate 138,591,198, forward strand.
TTATTTCTGGCCTCATTGTTTTTTTCTTCACTCTTCTTACTATAAGTTGAATTAACACTCTTATCTGGGCGAGTTGGTTCATTTCTAACAAAGAATATACTTGCGCAAAGAACACAGGACACAACAAAGTAACACATACGATAAGTACTTGTGCACTTGTCGTATGTGTTGCTTTGTTGTGTTCTGTGTTCTTTGCGCAAGTGCACAAGTGCACAAGTACTTATCGTATGTGTTACTTTGTTGTGTCCTGTGTTCTTTGCGCAAGTATATTCTTTGTTCTTACTCTAAAGAGACGAGTTATGCAGTTATCTAAAGCGCTTTTCCCGTCATTACTTATTTACGTTCTTCACTGTTGTTCACTCTAGTGTTACTCACTACTTTCGTGGACATTTTCAACCATATTAGCCTTGTGAAGAGCATGGTTAAACAAATTACTGTCATGATAACGCACTTCGCTAGCCTGTTGTGTCCTAAGTGCGACAATTTTGCCTCTCCTATAAATAAAGAAAAACAAGAACGCCTGCTTACTTCGGGCATTTTTGACGGCGTTGTATGTTTGGCCCCGTCGGTGTTCCGTGACTTACGCGTTGTAGCGGAAAACACACAACGGACAATCGAAAGTGGACTTGTATCTCATTTCGTAGGCGTCAAATACACAATAACCCCCTCCTGCAGCGAAGATGAGATTGCTCCATTGAAATCTAATCATCAACATCATCACCAGAAGAAAGTGCACGCACCGCTGAGTTCTTGCCGTGTGTGTGCGCCTTCTTGGATTGTCTGTTGTGCGTTTTTTTGATACCACGTAATGTCCTCCCTCTTTATGTGCGGGTTGACAATATCCGAACGTTCATAAAACGTTTTCATTTATGTATAAAGACATGAGTTTGTGCATCACTGCATACGTATTAACAGTGTGAAAGCGAATTGTCTCGGAAATGATTATGACTCGACACCAGCGATGGATCGTGTCACTTGAAGCCTACTTGAGCTATCTGGCCTCGGTGATAGCTCCGTTCTTTACCGTTGGAGTTCAAAGGATTTATTTTCACTTATTTAAAGGTAGATGGGGCACATATACCTCATTTGTTCGCTATCAGGAATTCAGGAAAAAAAATCATAATGAAATACGTAACTCTGAAATTGCAAAGCGAAGATTTAAGGAAAATTTAGGAGTCTTTCCTGTGATCACCAAGGCTACTGGTCTAGCGCCCTGTACACCATCATCTCGTATCCGTAAGCTGCTGTCGCGGCGCTTCGATTTTGTACAAAATGGTACTCTCTGTGCAGAACACAACTCGAGGTGAACAAACTTCGCAGGCAAATATTTCTTTACCAGTAACTCTGCGTCCAAATCGATAAAGCCAGCCGAACTGCAAACCTGCAGAAGAATGAAACCAGGCTCTCTTTTATTTCACGTCGCAGGTATGAAAGACCGCATGATAGTCATCAAGATAAACAACCGCAACGAAAGAAAAAAAGCAAGCGGGGGAGGACAGTAAGGGAAGCGGAATTCAACGAGCCTCATTTGGCTGATCACGAGCTCCCATATGTCCCAATGTCGCGCAGTAAGGGAGAGGCTTTAAAAAAAAAAAAGAGGGAAACCAAACTCGCTGCGGCGCGCGCGACCCGCCGCGAACTATACCGGATTCCGCAATTCGCAAGCGCGTATTCGCCAGGCAGCCAACGTGGGTGGTGGGAAGGCCCTTCAACTTGATGGCTGAGCTCATTTATCAAACGCGCCGAGAGGAAGCCCGTGTCGGGGGCTCGTGACTTGGCGATATTGGAAAGCCGCAGCAACAGCGGCTTTCGCGACGCCGCGCGAAAGGCTCAGAGCGAGAAAAGTGCGATTTCTGCATGAACGCGAAACGCGCGTGCCCTGGGTAATGCGAAAACCTGATGGAGCTAAAGAAAAATAAAAAAATAAATCGCGCTGCCACCATAGCCTCTGCCGAACGCAAGTTCGGAGAAGCACACACGCAAATGCGGCCGTAAACAAGCGAGATCACGGGGTCGCTCAATCTTTCTTTGAAGAGAAAGGCCGATCCTGGAATCTCCCTGTTTTACTGCACACGTGTGGAACGTTAACTCACCTAGTATACGGCGTATAATGTTCCCTCCGGTTTAGCGCTTCATAGAGAGAAAAGAATGAGGAAGTTGGGTGAAAATGTTGGAATAAGAAATTAAGAAAAAAAAGGAGAGGGGGAGAGAGCGCGATGATTATGGGGGCCAGCTGAAGATGAGACAACAACTTTTCGAGGGCGTTTCACCGCAGAACGCCTTCGTGACACCCTCTCTTCTCTACCTCACCCTCCTCCGCCCCTTTTACACGCGCGCGCGATTTTCGTGCCGAGAGACAAATGAGCTCGCGCTAGGGTTAACGCGACTGCTGTGTGGCGCCGATGTCGGGCGTCGTAGGGCGAGAGTTCGCACGCGCTGCATGCGCCGCACTAGCAGTGCCATGCTTGAGAATCGGCCGCCAACCCGGCCCGACAAAAGTGCGGGCAAGTAATTTGCCTAAGTGGGCAAGAAGCCTCCGACTTTTGCGTCGCCGTTGTTGTTGTTGTTCTATAGCGCAACGCGCGCGGTAGGCGAGTTAACGGCCCGTGTATGAGCATGAAAGCTTTTGCGCTGCATCGCGCAGCTTTTTCCTAGAATGCGCGCATTTGGTGGAAGTAACGCGCCGGGAACGGACGGGCGTTGCGTAGCGGATAACGGCACCTAATTAGGTTCGATTAGCCCATTAATACATTTCCATTGGCTGCAGTTGGTATATTCTAAGCGCGTATCAGTTATCTATGCCCGTCTCTGCGTCCTCCCGAGTTGCAGGCCACAGCATTCCCCTTGCTGGCGCCTATTCACGGGCAAGTTTTTGCTGCGGTTCGCAACAGGCAAGCTGAACGCTACAGTTAGAACCGGAAGGGTGAGTATGACTACTTGCAAAGCCTGCTAGCCAAAAATTCTTCTAAAAAAAGGTTTGTGCTTAAGGGCTTCCACCTACTTAATACTGAAGATAACAAAAATGCTAAGTATTATATGGAGTAAAAACTTAATATTTGCATGGAGGGGTGTTCAAAAAAGACACTTACTGTGCTTTAACTTTTTACTGCGTGGGTACTTAAAGACCGTAAGTTCAACGAATGCTTGAAGTGCACGTTTTCTTTGTCACACCACTCGTCAATTTAGCCTCATCAAAGGTAATGCATCTGATTCCTCGGTGCGCTAGTTTGCATGGCTTACTATAAGAATAAAAGCGACATTTAAAGACACCAACAGCACGCTATCCTGGCGATCGGTTCATCGGACGCGAAACACGTTGCGTTCGGAGGCTGCACAACGGTGGAAAACAGCAGCAAGTCGTACGGTGCGCGATACAGGCTGTGCAGTGCGTAACGCCGAACAGACGCCAACAAAAGGGAACCAAGGGCTAGTGAATCACAGGGCAAAGTGCATCACCACGGAAGCTGAGGAAGGGTGCATGATGAAAAAGGAGGAGAACCGTGGTGTAGGGGGGGGGGGGCAAAGTACTCTGTCCAAAACTGGTGAGCACTCGGGGGAAAGGTATTCCGAACATTGATACGAAACTGAAGACTGGGTTCTAGCAGTTAATCATTGGCTGATATTCAACGAGGCAAGGTTGTTCGTTGCGCCCTCGCATGAAACTAAGCAAAAGAGAAAACGTGCTTCACGCCTAGCGAAAATCTTTATAATGTTAATGGTTGTAAAAATATATTCCTTGAAATTTTGCTCAGTTTCCTTGTGTGCACGCTCAAGAAGTTAGGTCCAGAAGTCAATATCGCTTCCAACTATCCCACTCGCTGGCGCCTCTGATAGCAGCAGACTGGTGGAAGGCCGAGTGCGGAGCGGGCTGCCACTCCAAGACGTTCCCTTTTCCTGCCGCTCCCTTTTATCGTCCGTCCCAGAGGAGAAAAGGGAATGCGGTTCCCTGGGAGCAAGTGGAGGAGGAAGGGGCAGTTTGAATCCCAAGCAGCGTTGCATGGTTAAGTCAGTGCCGGCCATGCGCTCTCTAAGGGAAGCGAATGAGCGCCTTTGTGTGCGTCGCCAACCTTGTTAGCCCGAACGGAAGAGAGCGGAGCACCGATAAGCTAATGCTGCTCCGTACTCACGGGTAAGCGCGGAGCTCTCACTCTTCTGTCACGCAACCCCGCTCGTGAACCGAAATCGAGGGCAAAACAAATAATAAGAAAGCACCGGGGGCGAGATACAGAGAGAAATGTGAGAGGTACTTTTGTGGCCAGGCCGTAAAAATACATCTTTTCGTGCCGGCGGAGTCACTGAGTCCGGCTTCTTATTAAATTTGGCCCGCCGAAAATCTCTGGTCCGTGACGCGTACCCCCCTCTTGGGGAGGCAAAAGAGAAAAGAGGGAAGACAAAAAGAGGCGCGTCGGAAACGGTCCAAGGATATGATTAAAAACGCTTGAGAAAGAGGCAACCCGCTCCCACGCTTTGTTTGCATTGGTCGCCACTTGTTTGGTCGGGCGGGCGCTGCGGTGCGGGGTCCTCTTCCTTCCCCTCCATCCCACATCCTCCCCAAAATTTCCCCCTCTTCCCTTTCGTCCCTCTTCTAATGCTTCGCCGCTGCGTTGTCCTCTCCCGCAGCGGGCGTCCCTCTGCCTTTTCTCCCTCGACCTTTGTCCGACCCGTATCCGGCATCCGTCTTCTATTCTCTCGCTTCTTCCCCGAGCGGCGGTCGCGCGCACACTTTCCGCTCGCGTTCGTCGGGCAGCGGCGCCGCGCTCCCATTGGAGCAGCGCGCTTTGACGTCTTGCTCCCTGGGAATGACGTCGGCGTGACGTCAGAGGTGCTTCTACACGGCGTCATCGGCGCCAAGAATTGGGCGAGGGTCACGGAAGAGAAGAAAGGAAAAACAAGAGGGAAAAGTTTTGCCGCTAGTGTCAGGCCTGGTTTTTTGACTGCTGATCGCCGCTTTCTGTGTTGCCCGACGGGAATGCTTGTCCCGGATCGTCCGCGCAGATCATTCGTCGGGTTTCTTAACGCGCGAAATCAACAAATGGGCCGTTCCGGAAGTGCGCTTAGCCGCCTGGTGTAGAGCGGCCGAAATGTAACTAGTTGTAGCAAAAGTTCTGTACACTGGAACTCACCTGCATCTTTTTCTCGGAAACTAAGTAAACAACTGTTCTCGATCGGTCCTTTCTTTCCTAATCATGCACACTACTTCTGAAAAATTGACAAGCAGCTGTCGTCCGCTTTTACTCCACGAATGCGGGCGACATGAAATGGTGTATTAGCTGTCAAATTGGGTGATTTTCCCAGGCGCTGTCATTACGACAGTGGTTATCGGAGAGGCGATAAAAATTCTAGATTGATCTGTAGGAGATGAATAAAGACCTTCTACAAAGTTTCACTCTATGACTTTGAAACAGGTGAACGTCTCACGCTTCCACGTTAGGACAAATCCCAGAAGCCGTCGGAAAGATTCGGGGACTGTGCACCAGAGTTGAGCGTTTTCCCAAACCGACTATTGTGCTAAGATGACAACTTATTTCGCCAGTTACTAAGCGGCGCCATGAGCTGCGCGCAGTGTTGGAACCGGTTAGCACAGTTCTTTGCTGTTCTTCACAATCACACGCAGCATCGGCTGCTTTGACTCTGCAGATGCAGCTGGAAATTCCATCAAAAGTTTTGAAACGACCGCAGGTTCACTACCCTGCGAAATATAGCGGCGAATTTGAATACTGATCGCACTAATTGGAGGACACGAGTTGGAAAGAAGCATTTCTTAATAATAGTGGAATTAATGCAATAATGGGTCTGGGTTTTATGGCATGGTATTGACAACAGTTTCAAGGTCACGCATACTGACAATTGGAAAACCGAGAAACAGCGTAACAGACTGCACAGGGTGCTCGAAACAAACCGTTCTTATGTGTGGGATCAATATAGGAAGCGAAACTACAAGAACAAGTGACGCCTACCAAAGCTGAGTTTATAAATCATCTGGAAGTTAGGCTCTGACATTAGGTGCGCCCGCCACAGCTTTTACAACTAATGGCGCTGCAGTCGACGCTTTCGTGCCTGAACGCCTTCCCTGATATATATTAGTCTATTTAGTGCTGCGCAGATGCAGTTGTTTTTGGCGTGAAACAATAGGACATAAATGATGTCAACCATGCGCGAACATTCTTTAGCAAGAAACGTGCACCACAGAACAAAGAAAAATTAATATTATGGTTCCGTTTTCCGCACTTCATCACAACTAAATGGGTACCGTTATAAAAGATTCCGATCTTTTGCTGCTGCTGCCAGTCACGAGTGCTTGACGATTGCTGCTTTGTTTTGGGAGGTTTTGCACTGAGTCCAGTATGATGTGAAAATTAATTGGCACTGACATGAGCATCTTCTCTTCCATCCCATTTGCAGTCAGGGTCCCGTGAGCGTTCGACCCCTTTTCGACCACTGCAGGTTTGTGGCTCTCGCTTCACAAATACACGAGCGTGGAGGGCGAGACGCTTCACGGCCCTCCCTCAACGCTAATTGCGTGTCGCGTTGCAGCTGTAGGCTTTATCATAGCTGCTGCGACGGCTGCTATTACGCTGGCGCGAGGATGCTGAACCATGCAGTCACGGCAGGATGCTGTCTTTAGTGGCGTTTCAAGTCGTTTTTTTTTTGTTACACGTGCCTAACCTGATGACGACGTCGTTAGCGCGAGGCACGGGGTGTTCACGTGATCACTGAAGCTCTTCCATCGCCGCCACCGCAGCTTGGCATGTAGACGGGAGAAGTTCGTTTTTATAACTTGAACTGTAAAAAATGACAGACTTTCAGAGGTTTTGATACCATGAACTGCTCAAGCAAATTGCGCTTTTAGGATGTTGCTTTTTCCTTGTGCCGCATCTCATTGGCTGAAAGGTGTTCCAATTAATTTCACTTCACTTGGCAGGCTTTTAAGGCTTACTCATCGTTTTATGCTTTACACTTGCTGCATTTACATACCGCTTTACATATGAATCCCTAAATATTTTTAACGCGTTTACATTTGTTGCAGTCCGCATAATACATTTATTGACGCGCTGCGTTGGATCAGCTGACGACGCCCTCTCGCTTTCGAAGCCGCATCCCCCCCTCTCCGATTTTCCTTCTCGCCTCTCGTGGGGGAGGGGGGGGGGTGGAGGGAGAGGAGCGGTTCTATTGCTTGGCTCACTCCCGCATGCGCTCGCTGCAGGCGCCGGAGGCTTCCCTCGGCAGCCACGCAGAGACACACGCCGGAATTTTTTGCCCAATGACGCTAATTCTGCTTACGCAGCAAAACACCTTCAACGCAACGTAATGTTCGGCGCTAAGAACTGAGGCAGGAAAAGGTACAGCGCAAAAAGACGGGACTAAAGAAGCGGACAGACACAGGCGCTACGCTCTACGCCATACCTACGCTATACGGTCGTCTCCTTCAACGACAGGTATTTCGTACAGAAGGAAGGCGTTTGTAGAGGCTCACGGCTAGCCCCTTTCCTCAGCGACTCTATTATAGCGTGCTTGGACCAAAGCCTGCAAAAGTCCTTACCCGGGTGTTCAGTGGTACGTGTTTTTCGTTATGTCGCCGATTTTCTGGTGATTTTTAATAAGGACGACAACAGCGATGCAAATCAAGCGAACGATATTTTCTCCGTGTTAAGTCCGGTCTGTATCCGTTTCGACTAACGATGGAAGTTCCTGATAAAGACGGGATTCGTTTTCTGGATCTACAGATGCTAACGAGCAATGAAGAGCTGTGCTGGCGTTACGCACTCCGAACGCAAAAAGAATTTTTACCCTACTCAAACTCGCACTCAAAGCTAGTTAAAAGAGATATCGTGACAGCTTACTTGAAAAAATGCTATATCTAGATCATGCGGCCGTCAAATGCAAGCCAGCTTCAAAAGCCAGATAATGAGGTTGCGAATGGCTGGTTTTCCGGTACACATCATGCGTGCCGTGGCGGAAATTATGCTTGCCGACTTCCAACCAAGCAGGAAAAGTGCCTCCCGTAAAGAAGTGCACAGCCGCGTTTTTGCGGTAATACTTTATGTACGTAAGGTACCGCACAATTTGTAATGGATAGCCGGGAGAGCCGGTGTGCGAGTCATTGTTTCCGCTCCTAACAAATTGCAGCGTCTTTGCAAGAAAATCAACTGTGAAAAACCTCCACCTGCCGATTGTGAGAAGAACCATGAATTCCGTTATGTGCCGTGCCGAATAAATGTAGTGTACAAAATTGAGCTATCTTGTGGACTATTCTACATCAGACAAACCAGGAGATGCATGAATGAACGCTAAAAAGAACATGAACGCTCCTTGGCACCACCCCCTAAAACTTGGTTTGGTTTATGGGGGTTTAACGTCCCAAAGCGACTGAGGCTATGAGAGACGCCGTAGTGAAGGGCTCCGGAAATTTCGACCACCTGGGGTTCTTTAACGTGCACTGACATCGCACAGTACACGGGCCTCTAGAATTTCGCCTCCATCGAAATTCGACCGCTGCGGCCGGGATCGAACCCGCATCTTCCGGGCCAGCAGCCGAGCGCCTTAACCACTGAGCCACCGCGGCGGCCTCCGAAACTAATCTTTCCTTACATTGGCTTGAGTGCAAATACACCCCAGCTTTCAGTACGACAGCAATTTTGTACAGGAATAGAGACCAGCGCACGCGGGAAATACTTGAAGCTTTCCTGATTCATGAAAAGCAAGAAAATTGCCTGAGCAAGCCATCTCTTGCACTCAATCAAGAAGAAATTGATTATCTTAGCGGCTGAGGGACTAGTGCTGGTTTTACCTCTTTCCTCCTTTCCTCCTGTGTTGTTGACGTACACAATCAGCGATGCAATGCCATACGTTAATTGTGCTTAGGTTCTCATATTTATTGCGCTATCACAGCAACAAAATCATCAGTCTTAAGTAATAGTGCCTGTGTCTGTCCGCTTCTTTAGTCCCGTCTTTCCGCGCTGTACATTTTCCTGCGAAATGCACCGAATACCCCAGACTAATACCATTTTGCAAGTACTGAGGATATATCAAACTTGCTTAACCAGGGCTTCCTAGCATATTCGGAGAAGCGGAGCTGCTCACAACGGCTTAAGGTGGTTTCCAACAGAGAACCAGTACAGGAAATGTTCGAGAGTAGCTTCAACGTAAGGGAAATCACAGGGGGAAGGAATCCCTAAATTACGCTATTAATAGCGCAATTTAGGGATTTTTAGTGCGAAAGCACTGTTAGCCTTCTACCCCGAAAAATCCCGCTGTTTGCAGGATGCCTCTGAGAGTCACGAAAGCAAAGAAAGTCGCATAACTGGCTACATGGGTAAGTGGACACCTCACTAGCGCTTCGAGGTATGGCGGTGGTGACCGAGAGAAGTGCGCTGCATGCGTTGGCGTTGACGCCGTTGTGGCAGAAATGCGCATTGGAGCAATAGGCCGCCGGTATTCATTGGGTGCATTGGCATCAGCGTTGACAACGTTGTAGGCTCCGTTGATTTTGAGGGAAGGAAAAGCGCATAACTGGCACTATGGGTCAGTGGACACCTCAGTAGCCCTTTAAGGTACGTGGCGGTGGTGTCCATCTTCAAAAAATTTGCTGCAGTTTAACTACTGCTGTACCTGGTAGAGAGCTAAAGCTGTTCTGTATCGGACAAGTAGACGCGGCTTGGCGCCTGTAACGTTGAGTGTGTTCCGCGCACTGGATAGGCAGCGCGCCCACCAGGCCACCCTGCAGGCGGCAGTTAAAGTAATGCTCATCGCGAAAGCTTGCTCCCGATATGAACGCTGCGGCGTAATCTACAGCCGTCTACCGGCGAATGAAAAGGTCAAAGGTCGAGTGGTGCGACACCATGATAGACCATATATGGTAAGCCTATAGCCAGACTTAACCTCTGGCTTATATGATGGCCGGAAATCGGCTTTACGAAGCGTAGTGAAGCTTTCGCTTCAAAAACCGTGTATTCGTACAGTAATTCGTGCATAGCAATGCTAAACTGGAGCCATTCTTTTTTCTGGGCTCAGCGTATATAAGGATCAATAAAGAGGCGCCGCGGCCAGTGCAGTTTTAGTAACAATAATGAAGCAAATATCTGCGACATTTGCTTGTTTAAATGTTCTATTTTTAGTAGCATAATTTTAACGCGACAGCGTCAAGGGTCCCGCTTAGCGGAAAGACCGCTGCAGTTGTTCGCGTCTCGAGGAAATTAGAATTGGTTGAAAGGGTCGTGAAATCACAACGATATCTCTCCGCGCGGGTAATTGAAACACCCACAACGATCACAAATTATAACAGTGATGACACCACAGCACAACTCCTCATTGCACTGCAGGGTACGGGCGTCATTACGCCACCATTACGCAATGCTTCTGAAGAAAGGAAAGCAACTGTGCTGAAAAGAAAAATGACCGAGCCGGTATTCAAACCACTTCCTAGTGGGTCCTGAGCCGGACAAGCTACATCTCGACCCCTGAGGAAAGTTCATTTTACTTGGTTAAGGGGAGGGCTTGTGTGTCTTGTAGTATTTAAAAATTTACAATCAAAATGAAACCAAAATAAATAAATAAAAACAAAGAAGTGATACGAAAGAGCACCAGAGGCGGAGCTTAAGTGTTCCCCTAAATTTCGACGCATATTATTTTAAAGTGCCTTTTTTGTTACAGATGACTTGCATATTTCTTCGGTATTACGAAGTGTAACTTTGGCAGTTGTTTTTGAAAGTGACATGGCTCTCACAGAATCGTTGACTCTACGAAATTTTACGATTTTCACTTCCCCATTCCTATACCCAAAGAGAGTCTGGCATTCATCTCAGAGCAGGAACCATGAAGCCTAGGCCTACACATAACGAACAGCAAAGATGGCACGCGCCGTAAAAGTTGTGGTCGCTATTTATTTGATCGCTCAAATATCGTGCGCAGTTCTGAAGCAATCCTGTAGGTAGTGCTTCATTAATTTTGCATGCTTTATTTCCTTTCAGTTCTGTACGCCTGACATGATAACGTTCAGCAGACATTTGGTTTGTTCTAACTCCTGGTGTTACCATTGCACACAGCAACGCAATGAAATGTGCAAGGGGACCATTTAGAGATTGTGTGCATGCTATGCGCTCTTTTGTGTCCTTGTTTACGACAGCGCTCCTTTGCATGCGCGCTAGCTGGAAGTCCCAGAGCATACTGGAAATCTAAAGTTAGTGGCTACGGGAAACGCGCGCCTGGCGAGTAAGGCGGCAGCTGTCAGACGTTTGTTCCCCGCCTTGTTTTAATATGTGGCTTATGGGCATCATGTAGATTGTCTTAGGCCAGATGCGTGCAGAATGCAAAGAACCAAATATTGAAACACTGTGCCTGAGGTGTGTCGTACAGCTAATATAACTCTTCATTTTGCTAGCGGAGGACATAAAGTCTCAAAGTATTTCTTCAGTTTACATTTTCTGCCTATTTGCACAAATAGGCTATTTCAAAACGAATTCAGTGAGCAATAACGGTTTCATTCTCTTTTCATCGTTTTTTTTAGCGCCTGGCAGCTCTAAACTCACGCTGTTTTTTTTTTTTTTTCAACGCGTTTAGCCAGTGTACGACTTCGGACGGTGCTACCTACCAGAACATACCGTTTTTATAGGCATTTGTGTGTGATTTGTATTAATAAACATTGCTTCTCCTAATGCTGCGTGAACTCATATTACCCAGTAAGTTTTACGTAGATTTAAGACCGACTTTCTTTTTCGACCGTTCAGAAGGAACTTCGAAAAGTTTTTATACGCGATTGGGAAAAACGTAGGAACACCTCGATCAGAAAATTGCAATGCGGAATAAGATTATTTGCACCGAAATAACAATAATTCGAATTCTAGTACCTGTTGGGAGCAGATATATCGTATCACGTAATATTTTTTTGTAAAATATTGCTAAAAATCGCGTGACTTGAGTAGATAAAGTCTTATTGCTTTTTATTTTCAGCTCTGTATCAAAGGAGGTGTAAAAACACCTCCTGCATCTCACAGATCAATTAAATCGAAAAAAAATTGCAGTTTTGTACATCGGACGTTGTGCTAGATTTTCTTATGTGTAGCCACATTTGCAGTGCAACGTAATTTAACATGCTAATATGTCCCTTTTAAATGGTATAAGAACAGTTACTTAAAGAAGATAATAATTCAGATCCAGATCTTTTTAGCTCCAAGAATTATATTCTAACACTTTTAGGCTCCAGAATTTCGGACAAAACGTTTTACTGAGGCTCAAGCTTTTTCCTGGCGGAAAAATTCCTGCGGAATGAAAAGGCCACTGGTTCGAATCTCTTTATCAACACGCGACGTGTGGCTTCCTTTACGTTATTCTACATATCGAGTCGTCGGCTGATAGGGTGCGGGCTGTGCTTTGCAAGAAAGATGAGAAATTCAGATAACGAGCATAACATCCAGGATTTACATATCTGGAAAAAATTGATCGGAACCTGAACATCTGTTGGAATCAAATGAAAGCGTTTTGTACGTAAAACGCTGGTATTAGAGCTGCTTTGATGCATACAGTGCTGTGAATAAAAAACCATTCAGAAGAAACGATTCCGATTAGCATGCAGACTGTAATATATTAGGCTTCTGAAGTACTTGACTCACGTTATAATTCTCCCATTTGTTCATTCTCGAGAAAATAATAAGGAACTATGCCATTTAGCGCCGGTGTTCTCGGTTTTATTAAAATTTGCACATATTATCGTTGGATGCAGATGGCCTACAGATGGAGGTTAATGGTGTACTAAGCGTCTTTTTGCGTGAAAGAAATCACAAAGCATTCATATTAACAGCTACCACTTTTCACTTCTGTGTACACTTAACGACATGCAGCAAGGCTGTGGTTCATATTTCTTCAAAATCCAAATTTGAATCCCGTATAAAAAGAGAATTTCACTTTCTGTGTAGCCAAAGACTGTCCAGGCATCAGTGCCCCAATGTGTGATTACAACGACGTGAACGGATCTTGGGGTCGTGCTCCAAACCTTCCTCCCGTACTACGCTGTTTCTTCTTCCTGGCTCTCATCACTGACGCGTGTGTTGGGAAATTTTAGAAACACTCGCCATTAGCATTTGCCTCCCAGTGAATGACTTTCCAGAACAGCGCGCACCGCTCACATCCCGCGTGCCCCTAACTATCCCTGTTCGGACGGATTTCATTAGGGTTCATTTATCTCACGCATCAAGTCCGGTTGCCAGCCGGACGAGTTCGTTTCGGCGAATGGGACACTGAGAGGGATGATGGCGAGTGGGCTGCAATGAGTGTCGTACGCAACGCACGCGACTCTACGAATAACGTCCTTGGGAGAACACCGGCACTACTTACTGCCTCGCTAGAGCATTGTGCCTGGCCTGCCTGCTTTGTAGACCGTCAGCGCCAGTACAGTAGTATATACACGACAGAGACCATCAACTGCGTCCGAAGTCAAAGCATCTCCCTGTCTTCCCTTGATTTATCCTTTCGCATTCAGACACGTGCGCAACTTCTCTCCCTGAGGAAGAGGGGGTGTGTGGAAACGCCGCTGCGCCAGTCGCGAGATTGTGTTCAATCGATTTTTGTATTAAGCCCGAGGGACAAGCGTTGCAAGGACGCCTACCTATACTGTGGCTGTGATCGCTAGAGGGCTCAACGTACCTTATTCGACTCCAACGAGCCGGTGCCGTATGAGAACAAGACCGGTGTCAGAACAAAAAATAAAAACTCTTTAGTGCTAGCATTGTAGACAGCGTTAGACGTGGGGTTCTAAAGTCAAACATTTTCACAGGCACGCCACGCTATCTGTATTCACTCTACATACGTCTGGCGCTGCTACTTTGCCACCCTTGTTTTCGGGTTATCGGCGCACATGGTCGGAAGCATATGCGAATATCGGTTGGTCTGCGCCTGCTTCCATTTGCGAAATGACGGAGTATGGAACCTCGCTGCTCGCAATGAATGCTGGTCTAATCAACTTTTTCCTTTTCTTTGTTCCTTGACAGAGCGCTCGGTATGAACTATAACAACTAGTACTGTACTTTACCAGAAAAGGCAAAACACTGCACTGTTCGACTTTATAATTAAAAAAGCATTATCTTGGCGTGATTGAGCGCCTTTTTTCACTTTCTGTGGCGAGTGCATGAGAAAAAGGATGTAATTTGCGGACAGACCTATGGAAAAAGGACAAATCTGGTTAACATTGAAGAAAAATGATGCTCAGGTAGCCTGCTCTTTTACATAACAAAATACAATAATGTGTGTGGAGGAAAACAGCGGTAAAAAGACTCCAGGAGAACGCGAGAAAAATTATGGGCACGTGTGAGCGCACGCTCTAAGATTGTCCTGTCTTCCCTTACACGCATATGTATAGGGGGGAGCAGGTGTGTACTGTAAACATGCAGGCATATGTAGTTAGTTAGTTATATTGATTTTAATGGCGCAAAAGCAACTATGGCTATTATGCGCCAAACACAAGCAGGCATATGTAACGCCTCCAAGAAATGAGCAAATTGAAGGTATTGACTCGCTTTCGTACTGGCTGGGAACAGACAGTAAACTTTTCTTTTGAGTTTTCAATCCATCAAGAAAGAAAGATGCGAAAATAATAACTTGAAAATTGCCGTAAAATTACAGCGCAACAACCGGTCCGTAAATTTTTCACCGCTTGTACCGGCAACCACTGGGAGGGTACTGTAGTAGATATTTCAATATTTGTAATGCTGAGGGTTAAAAGTAGTGAAGTGTGGTCCTGAAAACAGGCGGGTATTTGCATGACGTTCGGCGCTGGTTCTTGAGTGTAATAGGTCATAGTGCGACCTTTCATAAAGTTGGATGGGGTAATAATGATGTAAGCCTGACACAAACGAGTTTTATGCTGGGGAAATCCGAGTGACATGTTGAATGGGGCATCTCGGGACTCAAAAATACAATCGCGTGCTAGAAGTGATGTCGTAGTGGAGGGCTTCAGATTAAGTATGATCACGTAGGGTTCTTTAACGTGCCGCGACACTGCACAGCACACGGCCGTTTTTGTAATTCGCCTTCATCGAAAAGCTGCCCACACGGCTGGAATTCGGTCCCTCGACTTCGAATTCAGCAACCAAATGCCATCGCCACTCATAAACAATGTCGAGCGATGCAGCTTAAATAACCGAGTGGGTAGGAATACACAAAACGCTTTAACACTCTGTACGTGACTATGCAAGTCCGTAAATCTTTAAACTTCTTATCCCCAAGCAAAAAAAAAGTTGTATAAAGGTATGAACTACCATTTCATCTGCAGCGGTACCCAAATGCCGCAGCTGGAAAAAAGTTTTTAGATTTGTGAAGTAAAATATAATCACTAATATCACGATACATAAAGTACTTGAATTATGATAATTTCTGACTCTCTAAGAGCAACAATAGTGCGTACAAAGATACTCAGACGCATACAATAAATTATTAGCAAAATTGAAAACCTTTTATTACCTTGAAATGCAACAATTACGGACATGAAGTTTTCCGGCATTTTGTCGATAGGCTTGATTTTGCGATGAGTCATCTTACAGCCGGGTGCCTGTATCCTTGGTATCTAGCAATATTATATTATGGTGATAAATTTGACCCAACATTTATTTTATTCAATAAAATGAGGAATTGCCATGCAGCGTCACATTTTACAGCTTCTGTAGAGACAATATGGAGGAAAGGCGCCTGTCTTGAGAAAAGAAACGCAAATGAACCCAACACTGATGCTATGCATCGAGACTTCAACGGCGATTGCAACCCGGAGACTTCTTTCTCCCCGAACTTGGCGCCACCTGTCTTTGGCAGTTTTTGGCCAGTGGAAAGAAATTTTTGTGGGGCCGTGGTTCGGTTCGTGAAACCTTCTTTTTAATTCAAAATATTTTAAGCCAAAACTTCAAGGATAAAGAGCTACCCACATGAAGCGATAATTCGCGAGTTTGTGCGATGCGCGAAGGGCCACTGAGCCGCTTTCGCTTTGGTTCTGGGTGTGTGGGAAATTTCGCCCATCGCCCGAAATTCGCCAACGAGACTAGCCAGTGGGAGAAAGCATGGCTTCTTTCAATCTACTTTACGAGCCAATTACGTTTTAGTGCTTACGCAATAGAGTACCGCTATGCGAAAATGAGCGTGTGTCTCTGCGTGGCTGTCCAGTGAAGCCTCCGGCGCTTGCAGCGAGATGAGCTATGCGACCAAGACTTATGGCTTCGTGCGGGTGTACCAGCGGTAGCGATAGGCGAAAGCCGTCGCTATTGCACATCCCGTGCTGAGGCACATCACTTCATGCGGTTGCCCTGTAACTGTGAGGCAGAAGTTTTCTTGCGCGCGTAGCCCACTGGCCGAAGAAAGGGGCTTTCTTTTCTGGAATACAACCTGAGTCTGCCGTGCGCAAGTGCATCGAAGCAAGCTGCTTAGATAAAGCATCATTATTAAATGTTTTTAGCTGCTTAAAATTACTGCTAATTGAAACTTACCGTATTTACTCGGATGGAACTCGAGTTTTTTATACCGCACATAGAAGTTGAAAGTCACCTCAGGAAATTTAATTAAAAAATATTGTAGAGGAAAAAGCACACTGCAAATTACTTTGTCGCATACGGGCTGGTGCGTCGTATACGGCAATTCCGATATTCGGTCAAAGAAAATGAGAAAAAACGACGTTGGAATGTCGTACAGTTCACCCCGCGGCATGTCCAAGCGCTAAACATTCAACTAAAGCGATCGGCACAGCTAATCACATATCGGAAGAGGGACGCTGCAGTGAGGAACACGTCAGCGGTGCCAGAACATTTGCGCACCGGGAATTAAAGCCCGGAATGCTCTATTAAATCTCGGAAATGTGTAGATCGCCATCGACGTGGTAAGGTAACTGCAGCGATCTTCTTGGGCTGCACGGCTTTCTCGCTGATTTCCCTCAGATTGGATTCTCGGGCACTTTTCGGAGACATAAAACTTTCACATAGACGCTCTTTTTGCGCACGTCTGTGCGCGTAAGATGATGGCTCGTTTGAATGCTGCCGAGAACGGTCATCAACTTTCGGCAGTCATAACTAGCCGCGTGGTTTGGCGACTGTTAGAAGTCTTGTTTTTACCAGGAGGCCTTTGCGGCCGACGCGGTGACGGTGCAGCACAACTCCTTGTTTATCTTCGCGATGGTATAAGCCGAGAATCTCTCGCGTGGCTTTCTTGAAAAATAAAGGTAAAGTTATGCCATCGCGTGGTGACAGGAGTAGCAAGTGTCGCACCTTGGGAAAGCTCGAAAGCGGCCGTAGCTTTCCGTGAAAACGAAGCGCAGGTAAGCTGTATTTTTAGGTACTTTTTTCATAAACATCCAGCAATCTTTCCAGGTACTGAGGCCTTGTTCCCAGTACTACATTCATGCCCTCCCGTTTTTTCCTCTTGGCGACCCACTCGTTACAGTATAGGTGGCGTCATATTAGAGTAAATACGGCAACGGATCTTCTTAGGGGAAGGGTATTTGAAGGACCAACACTTTTTAAATACCAACCAATAAGATATTCAATCAATTTTTCCGCGCAAATAACCAGCTTTATTTCATATTACTGCACGCTTGTGGGTGGATTCCTTTGAGAGCGAAAATAAGTCAGTAGAAGTACCGATCTTTTCATAATAAGTGATGTAGCACAACTGCCGTGTCGACTTCAAGGCAACCATATAGGGGCAGCTCTTTCTGAATGTTACAGCGCATGGCTTTCTTTGCACATTGTAAACTCTTCATGATATTCTTAATGTTGCTGGCAGCTTCCCAGTTCTATAAATGGGATATTCTTGGCCATAATATAATGAATATTTAGTCGCTTTCTCCCTGCGGAAGATTTTTTGTAGTATCGTAGCATTGTGCTGTAGTACTATCTCTATAGTTGTGTCGCTGCCACAAACGGCAGCACAATGCTAAAGAAGAATTTGTGGTTACTAGAAAAATTTCTCTTCTTACAAATGGTCAGCCAAGAACATTTTTAAAAATCTGTTACGACGGCCGCAATTTTTCTACGAGCTTTTTCGACTCCATTATTTCTGTAAAACAGCTTTTGACGTGTAGTTTGTGCTATATCTTGCACGAATACCTTTTTGACTGCTTTATCTCTATTCTTTATTCTGTTTACTAGCTGTTTTTTCAGTAACCAGAATTTAATGTGTAGATGCTAGTTGCGCACGCTCGCCAGAGTTGTGGCGATATTAAACACCCTTTACTAGCATAGACATGGCGACAGCTTAGCTAGCCCACTCAGAAAAAAATAAAAAATTGAGGGAAAACTTCAGCTCCATCCTAAGGATTTGACGCGATAGTGTAATGGTCGGCTTAACTGCCATATATGCAGAAGGTCACTCTCTAATTTACATTCATAGATTCCCGGGAGTCCTAATATCTCTCCTGGCGCAGTTTTGCAGCGGCTAAGCGATGTGTCACTGCCCTGCGACGACAGGTGCTCCCAGCGGTGGGCCTTGTGCGACCGGGGTTACTCGCCCTGAGCGACCAATCATTAACTGCCAGCTGCCATGATGGACAGTTTGTTCACTATCCGGTGGGCAGGTTGTGATGACGCCGCAAGGTCACGTGACCAAAGTGGCCCACCTTTCTCCAAGGTTGATTTCTAGGGACCACTTGCAAGAGCCACGCTCGTGATTGTTTGCTCACAATGACGAAAACGCTGACGCTGGATTTTCGACGAATGGGGCCTTTAACGCTATCCTGTTAAAATTAGCGAAACGATTATGAAACCTCATTTGAGAAAGCGGCAGTATGCTGCTCTGATGCTTTTACTGTAATGAATGAATTTAGTCTGAGCCGATGATTCACACACGCGACAGAATTTTTCTGGACGGTCAAGTTGAGCGGGCATGGTTTCTCTAGCTTCTAGAAGGTGACTGGTGGGTGGTGCCTCTGGGGGGAAGCTAGCTTTCCTAATCCGACTTTGAATTCTATTTCACCGCCACCTTTACCTTCCTATTGTGCCTGGCTTCAAGTGGATGGAAAGTTGTAGACGGTGCAGATAGGTGGGCGAGAGAGGGAGGGGGTAGCAGTTTGTATATTCTTTCCTTGATATATCCTACTCTTGTTTACATCGAAGATTTAGAACATCCTCTTGAGAATCGAAGGCAAAACAATAAAACCATTGTTAGCGTTTTTTTGAACGGAGTGCACGCCGGACCTCATGACGACGAAGTTAGGTTGAGGCACGTGTGCGTAGCCGCGTCATCTCCTCCCTCTTCGCCAGTGCTTCCCTCTTGCCTTTTCTCCTCAATTCCCTCCCCTACCGCTTCCATTCGCCTCATCACATTCGTCTTTAACCTTGGCTGGCACTGCTTTTTTGCTCTCCATCGTAGTGTTGGTTGTGATCCTCCTCATCCACCTGCTGAAGAAGCGGTGTTAAATTGGTATGGAGAAAGGAAAGACGAGACAACTGTCCGACTTCTCTTTGCGCATCTCAACCACCCTGTGAGGAGAAAAGATGAAGGAAGGACTAAAAGAACCAACAGAGAAAGAGGCACCGTTGTATGGAGCTCTGTTCTCTATACCATACCTTACTGCACCATACCGTACCATACCATGCCCTACCGTACTGTATAGTACCATACCTTACCATGCCATACCGTACCGTACCTTATCATACCGTACGATACCATACCATACCATGCCATACCATACCATAACATACCATGCCATGGCATGCTATGCTATGCTATGCTATGCCGTACCGTACCGTACCGTAGTGTGCCGTATCATACTATACAATACCATGCCCTACCGTACCATACCGTACCATGCCATACCGTACTGTAGCTTACCGTACCGTACGATACCATACCATACCATACCATACCATGCCATGTCATATCATACCATACCGCACCGTACCATACCATATCATGCCCTACCATACCGTAACTTACCGTAGCGTACGATACCACACCATACCATACCGTACCTTACAGTACCGTACGATACCATACCATACCATACCATACCTTTCCATGCCATGCCGTATCGTACCGTACCGTTGCGTGTCGTACCATACCATACCATACCATACCATACCATACCATGCCTTACTGTACCGTACACAACCGTACCGTACGATACCATGCCAGACCGTACAGTACCTCACCGTACCGTACGATACAATACCATACCATGCCATGCCGTATCGTACCGTACCATACCGTACCATAGCGATCCATACCATACCACACCGCACCATACCATAGCGTGCCGTACCATACCATACCATACATACCAAATCATACCCTACCGTACCATACCTTACCGTACCGTACCGTACAATACGATACCATACCATACCATACCATACCATGGCATGCCATGCCATATCCTACCGCACTGTACCGTACCGTACGCTACGCTACGCTACAGTACCGTACCGTACCGTAGCGTAGCGCGCCGTGCCGTACCATACCATATATTGCCCTACCATACCGTACCTTACCGTACCGAACTGTACGATACCATACCATGCAATGCCATGACATGCAGTATCGTACCGTACCGTACCGTAGCGTGTCGTACCATACCAATACATACCATACCACACCACATCACAGCACACCATACCATACCATACCACACCATACCATACAACCTTTTCGTGACGGATCTCAGCGCCAGAGTAAGTAACCTGTCCACCTAACCAGGTGATTGGACCACATCGCATCGCACACAATAGATTTGTGGTTGGCTGTCCCGACTGGTGTTTTATCATGTTTCAAAGCGTCAATACTTTTACCGTTTTCGTATGAAAGTGGCAGGCTTTTAAGCATCTCACTAAAACACCCGTAGTTTTCAAGATTTCCTGTCCAGTACTGACAACCAATTCTGGTGCTCTTAAGGACTACCTCATGAATACAACAGAGTTGAACTGCTCAGCTTTGTGCACTGACGTTGAGCAACTCTTCAATGCCCTTTATTAGTTCATTCAGTAATGCGAAATACAAGAATTGGGGACTGTGGTTTAGTTGCCTTAAGAAATAAGAGGAATTTTTCTTTAACAACGCTGTTTTCACATTGGAATTTTGGGTGCGGCGTTGAAGACAACACCTATGTACAAATGTCAGTAAATTTCTCGCATTAAGAAGTGTCGGCTCTATTCAGACATATTTTCCTGCCCAGGAATGCTCGTGAACTTGTTTTGGACCTTTAAAGCATTATGTTTCGAATGCTTTGTTATGTGGACGATTACTTGCTTTTTGGGCAGGTGAGTGAGCACATCCGGCTGTGGTGAACGCTGTCAAAACTTTAAAACGGAGATATCTCTGCCTTAACGCCACAGCTAAAGCCTGCAATTACAACATCGTCCATTTTTTTCAGCTCAGACTTTCTTTTGTTGGAAACTATCTGTGCTGGAAGGAATAATATGGACCACATTTCTACTTTTAAACTCGTACTACGCATTGTGTGTCAGAAATTGACAGGGTTTCGGCATTTATGCGCAAGCGCCCAAATGCCGATTACTTGCATAGAAATTAAATACCCACTAGCATTTTCACTACGTAACGCGTCAGAAGGTTCTAGCGCGGAAATGTGGCCCATATTATCATCCTTGAACGAATTTTGTCAGCGCATTTCAACTAGACTCCGAGCAGTGTAAAGACGTCATGCCGGACGAGCGCTGTCCGCGACTGTGCATTCTCAAATCAGTCACGCTCCTTCCAAATATCAATTCGGCTGACTCCAAAGAGCTCAAAAATGGCTTAGCCCTATCATGTTATAAGTCTGCTTAGTTCAAATCACGTGTAGCCTGTATGGTTGCCGATTTGCATCGACTGATTTCAAGACTACGGGCTTCTAGTTTTCATTCTAACGTTGTTGCCAGCGCCACTGAAGGATGATTTAAAAAAAAGATGAAAGCAGTTGCAAACAAAAAGACGTTTGTTTGTGCTTCCGCATCTGATAGGACCAATTAACGTCGTCGCCATTATGTACTTGTACGTTAGGCGATTTCGTCACTGCAACTCAATTTATTGGCTCCACGAAACCGAATGTGCGTAGCGCAGGATCTGAGAGGTGTCGGAAATGTCATTTCATTTATTCATACTGTCAGCCTCGCAAGGGACATTACCAGCAGTGCAAAAAATACAGTCAAAGAACAAGTGTAAATTGGTAGTGTGAAAACAGACACGAGTTGAGAAACACTGGTATACAGCAGCTAATAGAAAACTGCCTCTAGACACACACATGAAGCAAACAAACTGCATCACTTCAAAGACCAGGACAGTATATAGCTTCAAAAATAGCCCTACCTCTCAAGGTTAGTGCCAAATACAGACTTATATAGCAGCTGCGGATATTAAGTTAATGACGTAGACTAAACAGCGGAGTCTGGAAGCGATTTGCAGTCATTGCAGCTTCGCGAAAGGTAACTAAACTTAAAACAATAATTTCATATGGCCGGCAAAGGGATAAACTTACTATGGCGATGCCTTGATGTTTCGTTGGGGTCTTATTTCAAAGAAATTTTTTTGTTCATTTTAAGATAGTTGTTAATAATGAGGTAAAGGGTTTTAAATCTTTCATGCTTGGCTCTTGCTTCTAGCGTCATTAATGTCATTGTTGTGCAATTCAATGCTTGAGCGCGGCTAACGCGCTGTGAGCGCGTCTGTTCCGGCTGTGTATAATAGAAGTCGTAGCACACTGAGTGTCACATCGTGTCAGGAAGGTCAGCCACAGGTGCGCTGGCGGCGTTAATATTTATTCGAAGCATACAATGCAACGCTCGTTTGAAGAAGAACCATCACCGGTGGTGGTTGATGGTGCCCCAACGCATGCCAGGTTAAGCACACCTCCTTCTTTATTCATTGCGGTAAGGGCGGGCCGTTTATCAAGTCTCACTCTCATGTGGCAAAGTGACAGCGTCGGGTAAACACGACGTCGTGTCATTCTCCGTTTGAAAGAACATATTCATTGCTTAAAACCCGGGACGAGCTAACATTTATCAAGTCGCGGTGGCTCCTGCGGTTGCTCACCTGTTCTTTAAAACACGTTCGTTGCCATGAAGACCAATAATCCATGCAATGGCAAAACGGTTGAGGATTCTGACCTTTATGATACATAGCCCTCCACCGTGCTAGCAAAACATGATACGGAATTTCTTAACAAAAATGTAACTAGCCGCGCTAGGGTGTACATACGCAACCCGCGTCATGTATTTCTGTTGTTATCTGGTTTTGGATGTTTGCTTCTTTTATGGCTTTGCATATATTCTGTCTTTCCAAAAAGCCTTGAAATAAAAGATAGCGCCTTTGTAGTCATTTATCTCCGGTCCCGCTCAGCTGCGCTGCTCAAATTCGAACTGTTTTGAACTTACCTAGCTCTCGTGTCGTTTCCTTTTCGAAAATATGGTTTTCATAAAAAAAGCAGTTGCTTTAATAACTGAGCAGGCATTATCGTATGTGTGGAACTTCCGAAGAGCTGCTGAAGAAAAAAATGCCCTCTTGTTTGGCGCCTGCGTATAAGTTCATCTTAAATATCGTGGATTAAAAAACGATCCTCTATGCATCTTTAGAAAGGGACTGAGGCGACAGTTTGTCTCATTTCTTCAGAAAGTGACTGCTCTGCTGTTGCTGTCTCTAGTTTGCTGAGACACATCTCAAGCCATCAAGAACTGCCTACTTCGAAGCTGGTTAATATTGAACGCTAGAGGAACAGAATACAGAGCGAAAGAAAGAGCTCGCCTCTTTTCCCGTCTCTTATTCTTTCCTGTATATTCCAAAGGTTTACAATAGACCCTTGCTTCTGCAGATGTTAACTCTGTGAACCGATTTCTGCCTAAATAAAATAGTAAAACATATATCTCTTGGATTAGTTTGTAACACATGCTGACCAAGCCTGACTATGGGTATGTACCGTTACAAAGGAAGCCAACAACAACAAGTGCTCGCCTGTTTCTCGTCTTTTATTCTCTTTTGAGTGTTTTTTCTTCCGTTTGCCCAGCTTTCATAAATATGCGAATAGCCATTCCCTGTTGCTGTAGACCCAGAAATTTTGGAACACATCTTCTGCAGTGTGCGGGAACGAACTGAACTACGATTGCTGTTTTTCTACAAAGGAAGAGCATTGTGAGTTCCTCTAAATGAACGACAAGCTGCCTCTTGGGCATGCTTCTCTTGGCAAAAGTGTCTCACTTGGAAGCGCTAATTTCAGGACGAAGTCACGCTGGTTACGCTACATGAGAAGCATGTTTTAGTGGTTATGCGCTCTCTGTGGGGAGAAAATGTAGTCTCTCGCAGTTCGTGCTGTGAAGATCGGGTAACTCCCGCTAATCCCTCGGGCAGCGAAATTTTTATTATTCAGGCATTGGCAAAACACCTGAATTTGAAAAAAATGTAAATATCTGCGACTCACGTTGTTTGTGCCTTCTGGAGAAAGGTCTCAAAAATTGCTACGAGTATTTTTGCTGTTGGCTACATTGCCATCTAAAGGTTAGAAAAAGCAAGTCACGCATGTGCGAGTTAAGCAATAAAAAGAGCGATAAGTCTTTGGTGTGGCGGTATCAATTCTGCATAAGCCGTTTACATGTGGCACCCAGTGGCTCTTTTTTGTAACTAATTCAAGGGAGCTACAAACATTGTCTTTTGAGAGTCACATGATGAATCACGTATGCAAAGCATATACCAGCGCGCCTATAACTTTCTGTTTCCTAACTGTACGATTGCCACATGCGCAACTTGTATTTTGTACCCATTGGGTGAAAGCGCAGAATATTCTGCAAAATTAATGCACAGCCTTGGTTTGAGACTCTAATATCTCTTATGCCTTACGTATGTAGCTTGAATCAGCTGCGCAGCATCGTTTGAACACTTTTTGTGGGTGACCCGTAATATCTAATTCGAATGAGAACGTAATTTTTTCAAGGGGACGAGGAATGGGATTCCCAACGGAAGTAACTTATTGTTTCAATTAAGAGTTCAGCCCCATTAATATGTGCGATACGCCGTAATTAGCTGAAGTACTGAGTGAATTTTATTCGTACGCCCAGTATTTAGAGCGACTGCCTATTTTACTCTGCAAAACGAAAGAGGACAGAGGTGGCTGTTAATTTCGAGTGGGCGGGTCGCACTTTTTTTTTCTGTACAGCAGCTACGAATATTGCAAGAAGTCGGCCGCCTAAAAAATTAATTTAGCGCCAAGGTAATGCTGTTATCGTGGATGGAAAATAAGAAAAGACTATATGGACAAAAAAGAACGAAGCGGAACGTTAGGAGAATAATTCAGAAAATATATACTTATGTGAATAGCGTCGAGAAAAAAGCTGGCAGCCGCTGGGAGCTTTATTAAAATCTATGTCGGTTTGTCGGTGGTGCCGAAAGTACGGCATCGCTGCGCATAGAATGCGCGATATCTCTCTTCCCGAGGGGTTCTCAGGATGTCTCTTTGGTGCCGTTTTTATCTCACAGCGTTTCATTTTGTGTCAGTCTTAAAGACACACCAAAAGATAATTTTGGTTCGTTGATTTTCATATAAAAACCAATATCTCAAGCACTGAAAGCTATAAGAAGGCAGGATACTTCACAAGTAGGGTGGAGGGCTGAAGACGCCCTTTGGAGCAGTGCTCTAGGCGCGTCAAAAGCGAAACTCCGTGCCATTTTTTAGTTATATTATATTTTTCGTTGCCTCATAATTTCATCCACTGAATTCCAGCACTTTTGTTTAAGAATTCACATCTTAGCGTTGCCAGCCCTATGGTGTTTTCTATCCAGTCCGGTCATCTTCGCGCTTTCAGCAATTAGTGTGCACTGTTCGACCATTCGTCATGTCGCCCTCGCTCTTGCCCTGCTTATAAATGTGTTTTTTTTTCTGACCTCTTACTGCCTCCTTCCCTCGTTTGTTCCTTGTGCACCTGATTAATTTCTTTCTTTCCTCCTGTGCGATAGCGCACTCTTGAAAATTCTAGCGACGGCCATCACAGAATAGAACATGCACAGACAAAACAAATTTATGAATGAAGGTATCCACACAGACAGCACTAGAGAGGTATAGCTGTACACATGTATATGAAGTCAGACAGATTGAAAAAAAAGAAGACAGCAACAAAGAAACAGATACCGAAAGAAGAAAAAGAATAAAGAAGGAAGAAAAAGAAAAAAAGATAGAAAGAAGGAGAAAATGAAAGCACAAAAAGAAAGGAAGGAAGGAGGAAGGGAGGGAGCAAAGAAAGAATGAAGGAAAGAAGGAAAGGATGAAAGAAAGTAAGAAAGAGGGAAAGAAAGAAAGAGAGAAAGAGAGAAAGGAAGAAAAGAAGAGAGAAGGAAAGGAAGAAAGGAAGAAGGAAGGAAATAAAGAAGGAAAGAAAGAAAGAGGCAATGAAAGAAAGAAAGAAAGAAAGAAAGAAGGCAAGAAAGAAAGAGAGGAGATAAGAAAAAAGAAAGAGAGAAAGGAAGAAAGGAAGAAAGAAAGAAAGAAAGAAAGAGAGGAAGAAAGAAAGAAGGAAGGAAAGAAAGAAAACGGGCAGGACGGAAAGTCAGACAGGGTAGGTAGCATTGTTATAGTGCACTTAGGATTCATCTTCGATGCACGTTTCGCGCATCTATCGTCGGGTCGATTTTTTGCCAATCGAGCCACTTGTGTGCGAAATACCACGACGCCATAATAAGTCATGTAGAATTTCCAGCCTTGCCAATTCCCTTTCACTTCTTTCCATGCCTGCTACTCATGCTTCGATTGCAGCGAGCTGAAAAGAAAAAAAAAAGCAGTGGATACCTCAGACGCACACGTGTATCAGGCGCAGGGGCAGAAGAGAAAAGAACAGTGGTACTACAAAATATGGTCTCACAAGAGCCAGAATTTTGAGAAGGGTGATGGCGAAAGTTTACGCACTTCAATTCTTCAGCAGCGTTAGCAGCGTGTACAGCTCGCTGGCTCGGCTGCACACGGTGCCCAGATCGCTGGCGCGAAAAATGTGACTGAAAAGATGGCTACACAGGCATTCTCTTGTTCGCAATCACCACGCCTTTCTCTCTTTCTCTCTATCGCCTCCACGTTCGTCTTCGCAGAGCATAGCTCGAAAGCACTTATATTTGCCCTGCTGCCGATGTTTTCACTCTGCCCGCTTTCTTTCATTCTGCACCGACTTTTCGCCCGAGGTGTCCCTCTGGAGACACAGTTGTTAGTTAGCTTTTCAGAGCGAAAAAGAATAAATCGAGACGATGCGGGCCCCCAGAGACGCAGCTTCTCGAAGTTGGAGAGGACCCGTCTTGTATGGCTGCGCCACGGCGACGAGACATGAAAGTTTTTCTCAGTTGACACAACAACT
Source organism: Amblyomma americanum (assembly GCF_052857255.1). Classification (NCBI taxonomy): domain Eukaryota; kingdom Metazoa; phylum Arthropoda; class Arachnida; order Ixodida; family Ixodidae; genus Amblyomma; species Amblyomma americanum. The sequence continues at coordinate 138,618,467 of NC_135500.1, forward strand.
TCCTAATTCTTTTGGTTTACTTTTGCCGCGTACACACGGCTCCTGTGACGACCCCCTTTCTCCCAATCTTCGCTTCTCTGTGCACTCTTCCGACGTTGTGCGTGTCGCTGGCGACGGCTCGAAATGCGCGACATGAAACGGCGTTGAAGGAGCTTGTCCGCCCTTCTTCTTTCAAGTTTGTTGGCGCAGTTCTGCGCATTTTACTACATCGTACCTCTTCGCAGTACGCGACTTAAGATGTGAAAAGGTGACCGCGGTGAAATTCAGAATTTAACACATTCTTTGCATGGCGAGTAACAAAAGCACGTGTGTCGCTTGGAAGAAGGTAACTAGTGGGCAGGTGCGAAAAGGCTTGCTTTAACTCTATCAGTTATAGTGACGCCACTAGCACTTTCATCTATCACATTTTTTAACATTATTTAACGTATTTAACTCGGTCCTCGACTACAATATTTTTATTCGCTTCCGTTTCGAAAAGGTACTAATCGCACAACGCTACTTATGTCAAGCGATTTTGAGTTATGGTATGGTATGATATGTATTTTTTAACCTAAGAAACTAAGCGTGAGTTACAGAATAAGTTGCAGTGCAGAGCTGGCACTGTCGTTTGGCCAACTGGGGGTTTTTAACGTTCGCTAACATCGCACAGCACACCGGCGTTTCCAAAGCTCTAAAGGAATCGTCGCAGGTTTTCGAGATAGTGTCTGAGCGATGTAGTTGCTACGGTGACCACCTGGAGGTTGATGCTGGTGTGTGGTATCCTGGTATGAGGTAAGTGGGAACGAGCATGCACCACCATCTGGCAACTTTACCTGGCGAACTGTGTCAGGAAACAGCGCAGCAATAATATTTTCTTTCCGGGAGCAAGCATCCTGTAAACTTTATAGGCCGATAGAACTTGTTCTTTCAGTCAGAGATGTTGAGACGTCTTACCCACATAAAGCCTCACAGCGCGGCAGTGCACCCTTTACAGGAGCAATGAAATGACCGAAGCAGCAGTGCGCTCCTCACAGGAACATTGAAATTTGCAAAGCAGCTATAAAAATCGACCCGCCGCGGTGGCTCAGTGGTTAAGGCTCTCGTCTACTGAGCTGTAGTACCCGGGTACAAACCCGACCACGGTGGCCGCGTTTCGATGGAGGCGAAACGGAAAAAGCGCCCGTGTGCTGCGCGATGTCAGTGCACGTTAAATATCCCCAGGTGGGCGGAATTATTCCGGAGCACTCCACTACAGCACCTCCTTCCCTGTCTCTTCTTTCACTCCCTCCTTTATCCCTTCGCTTACGGCGCGGTTCGGGTGTCGACGCTGATATATGAGACAGTTACTGCGCCATTCCCTTCCCTCAAAACCAATTTTCCTTTTTTCCCATTAAAATCGAAACCTCTTAAAGACAAAATGTGGCCCATGTGGCGATGACATCCCCTTCTGTGCTATAGCATGCTTTATATCCTTTTATGCTTACCATATTTTAGCAGTACGCTAGTATGTTTGAAAGAAATAAATATTTGTAAGCTTAAATATTCATAATACACCGGCTAGACAGTGAAAATATTGTAGGCGTGCCCAAGGAATTGTATGCCCTCAAGAATTAGCTTTGTGTATACATAGTAGGCAATGTTTGTTTACGCATGACTCACGTGAGACACGTTGTGCACGAACTCTTTGTGGGTGGCGGTGGGAGATCATTGGCAGTGCCATCACTGAACTGCACGACAAGCTTGAGTTTGCTCGATTTAGGTGCGAAGGGCGTAAACATTTCAGCAGTTGTCGCGCCCTCTCGGTGCGAAGAAAGAAAACAAACGGAAATAAAAGCTTCGTAAGACATCGTTAGAGCGCCCGTTGCTAGCCATTTAATACACTAAATTCTTCTATATGAAGCGAATTACGCAGTGTTCAATCGACATCGCCTGTATACCACGTCAGCTGGATGTCTTTCGCAGTGTTCACAGGAGGACGTGCTGTGGCGACATGCAGCAATGATGACGGAACCACCTGCGGCACTCGCCCTGGAGGACCTCTACATACAAGGGATAAAGTAGAAACAAAGAATAAAGTTAAAAAGCTGCGCAGAAGAGTTTGGGCGCGAAAGCAACTTAAATGTTGTAAATTTAGATCGTTCACCGAAGTTTTAACGATGTAAAAAGTGCGTACTAGAACACCTGAATCCAGCCAGCTGGTGGTCCACCTAACGCTAAACGGCTAAAGGGTTATTTTGAGGATTATTTTGGGTTAATAACACGGGGTTATTTTATGAGCATAATACGTGTATATCCAAATATGAAGAATTGATAAACAAAGAAAAATTGTATTAAGAAAGGTTTTGATTTCTACGTAGGCATTCTTATTTAGCGCTGTGAGAAATCAAAGATGAAGAACAAGGTCATTTTTAGAAAGTGGTTAATGCGGAAGCAAGAGAAAGAGGAAGAGAGAGAGATAACGTTTTTTAAGAAAAAGCATATACCTTAGCCAACATGAAAATAAAAAACTTAGATTCTACCTGCACTGGGGTGTGGGTTCCGAGAGTGAAACGTCAAAGGAAGGAAAACCTGAAAGAAATGTTGAGCACAAAAGTGATGAAACGTGGTGCTCAGGATCTAATTTCGACAAGCGTGCACTGTAGATGTTGCTTTGCCTGCAAGCTTCGAGAACACGCATGTATTTTGGCGCGATGTATCCAGAATTTGTTAGGCCATAGTGTCCAGGGTAACGGCGTTTTCGAAATTCTTAAAACTGATATGGACATTATTACGTTGGGCTACACGCCTCTCAATAATTAAGGAGACTAAGAGCAATAGTTTAATGTTAACTATTCAATATTAGTTAACCATCCTGCTGCATAGCACGTCTTAGCTGTGTTTAGATGTACTACACCGCTGGCAATGCTAGTCTGAGAAAAGCGCCCCCTAACACAAAAAGGTTTTTTTAATTGTGTAAAGGCTTGGGTTACGCCTTGTATATATATATATATATATATATATATATATATATATATATATATATATATATATATATATATATATATATATATATATATATATATATATATATATATATATATATATATCCTTTTTAGCTTCCTGTATGGTGGTAGAAACTAGACGTTGCTGCCCTCACGTATGTTGCATTTATTTTGTATAACCCGAGGTATTTTCGCCATAAATGTATGTCTTTTATTGCCACTCTGCCCTCAATAGTGAAACTAATGGTACTGTTCATTAAGGTTTAAAAATATAAAGCAAGCTTCCAATAAACAAGTAAACGCCACCGAATTGGCAAGCTTTGTTAACCTGTATTCTATTAGCGCGAAAGCAATAATTTGGTGGTCCTGACACGAGGAACATGACCTAACGTCTGAGACCAACGTGGATCGCACAATTCCACTGGCGGCAGCACCTGCCATCTTACGGCGTGCTTTTGCACCATATAAGAATGTTGTAAACAGCCTTTCTTATTTTTTATATCTTTTATATTTTCTATTGAGCATAATAGAGCCTACGTTAATGGCAAAGCTTCTACACTGACAAATACTTGCGCGAAACGAATACCAGTATTTTATATAGCCTTGCACCTCTCCTTAAAACGCATGAAAACACTATTCATCCAGCAAGTATAGCTGATGATTACAAAAGGCAGAGACGACCAAGAGCATAGTCACACAGCATAGCGCAGGATACTCACCTCTATTTTAATTGGCCCACGGAAGAGTCTTTTAGGTCTCAATTGAACCTGTTAGATTAATTAGGGTACAGGCTACGTGGCATGGGGTGCGAGCTGCTTAAAACACTAAGGACGGCTTGAAGCGAGGAGCCGAGACACGGCTACTCTTCCCTCCGGGAATTCCTTCGTCAGAAATTCTAATTATTATTGTGGTGCTTGTTACCTGTTCAATCAAATCATGTAGCAATACTTGTTTTCCCGTGGTAAGATAGCAGCTACCCTTTTTTTGCAGCTGATATTCAAAACGTTTCAGGTTGTGTATTAATTTTTTTGGTCGTAAGCACCAACCGCAAGCCCGCTCGGAGTTGGAGCATAAATACGGTTGAAAAGTATAGGAAGCATAATATAATGGTAAATAATTAGCCCGATTTAAAAAAGCCCGTTCACGCAGCCGGTGTTTTTTCTTTCCAGGCGTGTTGAGATAGTTTCTTTAAACATTTAGGATGTTTAGAACCACTGGGCACTGCAACCCGTCATTTTAAATTAAATGTGCAAGTGTCTCCTCTTCAGTTTCCATTTCGACAAAAGATACTAAGATACTCGGAGTAACACTTTTTCGCGACGCCGTTGAGTAAATAACTTTGTGTTGCCTTCACACGCAGCGTGCTATCGCAGAAAGTATGCCAGAAGATTCATGGTTTGGTAAAGAAGAGGCAGATAGCAAACCTACACACAACGTCTGTTTCGCTTTCGTGGTGTAAGTTCGAGTGCAAAGAATCTCCAATGTGCAATCAATAATGAACGCTGCTTCGGCTTACTATTGTCTCGCCTCCTTTGAGCCCGCCTTAAAAGTTTTCCCCCTCCTATACTGTGCGCGTTTTTCGAAGCGAGATTAATAATTAGCGTGGAAGGGAAGGAAAAGTTTTACGCAAAGATATACAACTGCGCAAATGATCACGGTCGGCGGTGCCATCTCCATCGCAGTAAGCAACAAGCAATCAATCTCGAGTAAAGTCATTCCCAAAGGAAATCAAGAAGATCCAACGAAATCAGCAATAAGGGGGAGAGGGTAAAGAAGAGAAAGGAGGGGGGGGGGGCGTACAAAGCAGCAGAAGTTTGTTTCCCGTCAGGAAACGGACCACGCTTTCTGTCAACTACGCGGCTGTTATTTATCGAGAACTCTGTGTTGATCCTGCTGTCGTGACGTCCAAAACAAAAAACGCGAAATGCGTTTCGGAGTGGACAAATGTACGAAAAGAGACCTGCAGGCTACAGTCAGCTTCAGTTTGCATTTTCTGAGCCATTCGTAATCTATGCGGCTGCATTAGTCGTATTAGAAAGCGTCGAGAGCACGGGCTTTGCTTGGGGAACATCAGTCAGGAGCGCTGAATAATCGCTCGAGACGGCGGTCGTGTTATTCACTGCTAGAGACCAAGGATGGTAAATGACACCCGAGAACAAAACAGAGAATAGCAGGGAGAGGAGAGAGTGCAGAAGCAACAAAATAAAATGGAGGCTGGCATGCGAAGCTGCATTATTGCGGAGTCCCAGAGGAAGCACTCATGCAAATAAGGTTGAGTGCATCTTAGACTCTATGCAAAATGGTGCGTCTTGCTCAGTGAACAGTCCTCAGTGCTTAAATTTCACCGGAATAAACGAGCTAATGCACTTTCGCTCGGCGACTGATTGTCAAATGAGTGAATTAATCGCCACGGTTTTCACGTTTCGAATATTTAGCAATGGTGCTGTAAGATTTGCGAATGAGCTTGGAAGAAGCGAAAGTTGTGCCTTATTACCTAACAAGTCATATCGCTGAAAAACCTTAGTTTCATCAAGAAAGGAACTCCTCCGGCGCCGCACACGTGCTCTCATCCCTCCGTGTGCGGTAATCCTCCCCCACGGTCTTACCCGTGCAGAGGAGGCTGCGCTTAGGAGGATCGGGGTCTGGGTACCCTCAAACCAGCCATCACTCGGAAGTGGCCTCAGTACCGAGAAATGTTGCCTTTGCCAGGGTGTCCGATATTTAAACACGAGGACATTGAGGCCGACATTCATCAGTTACTGTGGGACTACCCGGCTCTCAAGCCTACAAGGATCCGGCACCTGATGGTAGCAGGTCTTTCACCAAGCAACCCTGCTTCATACATTGCCTGGACGTAGGGACCGTACCATCGTTCTCTACTGGACTTCATCAAATCAGCTAACCTTTTTCCATTCATTTATTCTCTACTATATCATTCATCACACCTTCACCCATCATTGATGCCCTGAGACAATAAATTTCGCTTTAAAACAAAAAATACCTTAGTTTCGAAATAATAGATAGTACAAAAGAAGCAAGGGGTAGGCATAGCTGTGTCCCACATAAAAAAGGGGATGGGGGAGGGGTCTGCTATATGCCCTTATCCAATTTGTGTAAAATTTTGAAGTCGCGCCTTCTCTCTGATTTCGCCCAGTTACGCAAAAAGAGCTAAGACAACTGCAAGCGTAATAGTAATATAATTTCGATGCAAAAAAAAAATCGTATTCTAAGAATAGCAAGCAAAGACGTCGGGATTATGAGTATTAAGGCACAGAGAGAACAACGAATGCTTCTAGATGAAACTTCATTCAAATTTTTATTTTTTTTTTGCAATAAAACAGCCTATCATTTTTTGACGTTTTAAAAAAGGGTGCATCATGTCTGGTACAACGCGCCTGATTGCATTTAAATAAGACGGTGAAATGCTTTTTTCTATGAAATATCAAGAAATAGTTACGCATTAGGCAACCACAACGATTGACACTATGCGTTCGGATGTGGCATTCGGCCGGTTATCCGCAGATCGGGACAGGAGTGGTCATAATTGAATAAAGGCAATGTGGAAACTCTCCTGTAGAGTGTGCGACGTCAGCGCAGGTTAAAAAATTCTAGGCGATCTAAATTAATATATTACCCTCTTATAGCCTAGTTCAGCTCCAAAATGTTAAACTCGAAATACCACATTTTAGAGCGAAAGCCATATTATTACATGTCTCCCAGGGTCAATCTCGATGCGCCTTAGACCTTGAGACCCCGGAGCGCAGGCAAACCACGTGACTCGCCAATCAGAGGCGCACATGCCCGCTCGCCGGCTCCACCGCTGGGAAACCACGTGATTAGGAGAAGGCAGGCTGGGAGAGGCGCAGCTGCGTGCGCTAGCCGGCTTCGCCGTTATGATACCACGTCACTAGGAGAGGGTATGGAATGAAAATTGGTTCTTTGCGGAAAGGAAATGGCAAAGTATCTGTCTCGCATATCGGCGGACACCCGAACCACGCCGTAAGAGAAGGGATAAAGGGGGGAATGAAAGAACGAAGGAAGAAAGAGGTGCCGTAGTGGAGGGCTCCGGAATAATTTCGACCCCCTGGAGGTCTTTAACGTGCACTGACATTGCACAGCACATGGTCGCCTTAGCCTTTCGCCTCCATCGAAACGTGGCCGCCGCGGTCGCGTGCGAACCCGGGTACCCCGGATCAGTAGCCCAGCGCCCTAACCACTGAGCCACCGCGGCGGGTAGGAGAGGGTATAACAGTTGCTAAGTCGACATGCCAGGTCGACGGTTTCGCCTTCAGTTTCGCCGTGGATAAGGCGCGCGCCTTAACGAGTGTGTCAACTCTTCGGCGTCGCCGTCAAGCCGCGTCCTACCATCCAGTCGATACAGCTCGCCGTGAAGGTTTACTGCAGAGAAGTACTTTGGTTTGGGCTAGTTGGTGCATAGATTTTTGATGAAAACCTCAGTTGCAAGTTGGCGCCTGTCCTGTTGTGTTCGTGTGCCTCTTTTGTCCTTGTTATTTTCGCGCCGTCCTGACATCATCAAAAAGCTACTGCAGAGGCCGCGAGCTAAACGAGCCGCTGAAACCGAGGGGCACCGAGAAGCTAGACTTGCGAAGCAGCGAAACAGAGATTTTGCTCTGTATAAATAGGTTTAGAATAGTTATGCCTCACCAGAGTTTTATCAATAAACTTGGCGCTTCTTTACATTGGTATTTTATTTTTGTGCGGGATTCATTAACTCTTCGGTGAATGTTTCTCCAATTATGTACACGCCGCCACGAAAGCCGGTCTGCGTTACAGTAACGCATAGCCACCATGAGCTTCTATTGCGCTATCGGTAAACGCAACAGAAAATTTTGTGATCTCACCGTACTTAGAGACAAGAAGTTGCAGTGACAACAGGCATTTTTGTAGTACAACCATAACTATCTGCATATGACGCTGTCTCTGGTTGCAGAGACAGAACTACCAAAATATGGTGCACAACACGCTACGGTGCTACAGAAAATAGTACAATTTTCGAGAAATACCAATCGTTATGCCAGGACTACAAACATTTTCTCTTGTTTTGGGCACGATTCTGTCGTTTTTTTTTTCTGCGATCATAAATATGATTACAGCGAGCAGATATCTTACTGACCTCAGTCTAGCTTGTACATGTCAGCCTCGTCGCTTTAAAGCGTTACTGGATTGTTTCAATACGATTGCACGTTAACATCCAGATACGGGTCGCGGAAGAACGAGATAAATAAAGGAGGTATTAGTGTTGGGTCGAAGACACTGCACGAAACTGAAGTGCACGAAGTTAACTGTTAGTGAAATCGGTCAATTCCTAATGTGGGACATAGGACCTCAAAACAATATTCCATGTTGTCGGAATATGCTGCAGTTATACCAGAAGTCGCAGGTGTTCCGTGTTCAGTCAAAAATATGTGATAAAAAGTGGCTGTGGCTCAACTCACCTGAGCCAGGATGTACAGAAAGAAAGCTATCTTAAGCGTTGTTAGACGCGGTTTATCTTTGGTTAATTTTTATTTTTTCAGGACTTCAGGGAGAACAAATTGTTTTAGCGAGAGCAAATCACGTGACGTAGCACGTGCCACAAGTGAAACAGCGAGCGCCCTGAGCGGCGGTCGGCGCAGCGGCGGACGTGACTGCCAAGCGCACGAGCGAATCACGTGACACATGGCATGCCACATCTGGAGAGGAGGAGTGGCCCAGGAGCAGCCAGCGCAGATATGGCGTCGATGAAGATCGAGGCACCTGCCACGCGCGGTTTTTGCACGCGTGGCGCGCCTCCCGTTAGAGGTCAAATCCAAGAGCCAGTTGACCTTCAGGCTCAGCATAGAAGGAGTAGAGCTTTTCGCTCTAAAAGCGGTCCTCTCGTCTTTTGCTTATGGCCGCCTTTGCGATTGGCTGCTAACCTTTGCCCGTGAATATCACACAAATATCACAATAAAACACAGCTGATCTTTTCCCTTTTCAGATTCGCGTAACTAGGGCTATATCTTGGACTTCGTTGTTCACGGTTAAAGGCTTGAAGCTAGTACCACGCCTCATTGTTTCACAATGTTATCCTAAACATGTGCAGCTTGTTGGCACATTTATGAACAAAAACGCACAAAACAAATTGAGTAAGAGCAACGCTAGTGTAAAACATACCAGAAGAAGGCTACGGAATAAAAAAAAAACGACGAGGCACCGCTAAGCGAGCAAGAAAACAACAAACGCCAAGCCTCCACACTTGACACACCCGCCAATGAAATAAGGTTAATAACATTAACAAGGCTCCAAGAAGCGTACATCGTAAGGGACCTCCAAAAAGACGCAAGGATCGTAATGCTTGGCGCAGCGGAGAGAGACGAACGAGAAGGATACCGGCCACGTTAATGGTGGACTGATCACGAATGCCAAATTCTCAAGTGCTTGCACCCACTCTTAGAACCCTAATATCTTCTCTGACCACAGCCACCAGTGGCGTGGCCGTCTGGACCCACAGCAGCCATCAACAATAATAGCCCGCACAATTTGCGCTCCTGCTCATTTTTTATGAAGAAACACTCCGATCTGACGCGCGTAGCCCGCGATATCCCGCTGCATTACAAAGGCTGAGATAGGCTTAAAGAATACGTCGGGGAAAAGAAGGAAGCGCAGAATGCGTTTCTCCCCTCTTTCGCATCCTCATGCTTTCCCATCGCTCACACGAAAAATGGGAAAATAGCTCCTTCGTGTCCCTCCTCCCCTCCATCCTTCTTTTTCTTACATAGCTGGTAATTACCTCCACGATCCGCCCTGCCGCGCGTGTTGGAGGCGCAACGTACACGAGTATAATCTTTCTCGCCACCCGCGGTGCCGCAAGACGGGGTACAAAACTCGGGCAGAACAACTGAAGAAAAGAACAGATAAATCATCTTCGAGCCTCTGCCACACCAGGAAGCTCGGGAGGAGGGGGGGGGGGGGGGGAAGGGCGGAGCAACAAGAGCACGACGAGCTCGTCTTCGCTGTGTTCCCGTCTTTAGGGTAGCTGCATCCCTTTATTTTACATTTTGTTCCCATATCTCACGGCCTTTTCTTTTTTTTTTCCTTTTTGCCTGCCTTTCAACCGTGGAACCATTACCACTCAGCAGGTGGCATATACTCAAGCCAGGCATGCCGCTCCAGGCCTTGCAAGCGGCGCCGCCACTGGCAGCCTGGAGCTATCGCCGTCGTCATCAGCGGGCCGTTCCAGAGCAGCGCGCAGGATCCCTTCTTTTATTCCCTCTTCATTCTGTGCGTTTTTCCTATTTCAGTGCGCCTCCCCTGCTCCCTCTTTCTTTCGTCCTCCTACTATAGTTCCTGCATTTTTTTTTCTAAGCCCGCACCAATGCAAAGCCACGCACAATGCCTGTCGACGCGCCACTATTCGGGGGTTTCTTATTCCCCCGTACATCCATATTCACCGTAATATTTCGCTGGGAATGCAGTGTTTTCTGCAGTCGTCGTTTTTGGTTTTTAGTCCTACGCGCAATCCATCAATATTTCGGTCTGCTATCAAGTTCTTTTTTTTTCTGCTTTCTGTTTCATTTCAACAGAAGTAGAAAGGGTGTTGCCAGTTTACAGGCATTCTTACGTCGCTGGAATTCCCTCTGTGAGCACAGACGCCGCGCACATGGCGACAGTGATTTGGTCTCAAGGAAACGGCTAGCTTGCACACGAAGGAAGATTTTAATGCTCTGCAGAATTTAATAACAATAATTCATCGCGGAACAGCGCGCACAAAAAGGACGAGACACAAAGTTACGTTACCAACCTTTATTTCACTCACATTGGACTGTTTTATATGAACGCTTGCGCTTTGTGACTAATGCGCCTTGTGTTCTGCGCTCCTAGCCTCCGCAACATGCAGAGTTAGGAACAATGACTACTGCCTTAGAAACTTTACTGAACATTCCTAAAAATACCCTTTGAGGTAAAAAGAAAAAAAACAGGTGTTTGTCGGACCGGTCAATAACGCGAAAAAAGTTATGGTAATTTTACTTCAAGGTTCTTGATATGGTACAACACGTGGTACTCCTTACTGATTTGCTTTTCCATTTGATTTATTGGAACTGCGAGATAGCTAGCAACATGTCAATTAAACATGAGGAAATTTAGGAACACATGGTTTGCGCAGTATTTGGGTCATGTTCAAAACACTGTAGCGCTGATTGCCCTGAGCGCCCTCTCATCATTGAAAAAATATCTCGCCTCAGTTACAGCGCATTTCATGTACTAGTAAAGGCAATGGTCTCTAAAGCGTGTGAGTGGAAATCAATTTGATAGATTTGTCATTAGCAGGGGCGTTATATTCAGGGACGATGCAAAAAAAATTACGGAAAATTTACCGTGGTTAGGTCAAATGCGAATTAGATGGGCTAGCACTTAAGTTTTCACTTCGGTTTCGATAGTCTGAGGCTCAGTTTTCATGGTCCAACAGGCTTCAAAGTTAGGCAAAATCGATGACTGGTGTTCTTAGCGCTCGCGCACTAAAACCGGAGATGACACTGAAGGGCAACTGCATATGTTTTGGAAATGAACGAGCTTAAAAGGGTCGAATGTGCGAAACTTGCAGGTAAAGCATGCGCAGTCTTGTAGGGCTAGCATTTGAAATAGTGACGTAATCACTGATTAAAATCGCGACACCCTTCAAACTTGTTCGCAAGCGCGGAACGCTAAGTGGGGGCCGCATTATGACGTGATCGAATGTATCGGTACATTTCCAACGCATAAACGCCTGCTTTGAAGGAAAAAAAACCAACCCCATGGAGGGCAAACCCCGCAGAGCGTTCTTTGGCAGGTTCCAGCGAGGTATGGTTGGGTGTGGCTAACAGCGGTAATTAGAAATCATAACTTTCGTGACGTTACACTGACCTTCCCGCACTCCTGCGCTGCTTTGAAAAGCAGCGCGAAATTCACTCGTCGACTATGTCGTTATTACAAATATTAGTGGAAAAACATTCTGCGTGCTTTACCCACGAAAGATATAGACTTGAATCCTTGAATATCGCGAAATTCTAAAAAAAGTCGCGCAATTACCCTTTAAGCTCCGCCTTAAATATATGACGCGATAGTGTTATCCCGCTAATGATGATATATGCTGAATTGATTGTCTACATTCATAGATCGCTGGGAGTCCTCATACCACTCCTGGCGCAGTGGTGCCGCGGTTAAGTGATGCCGTGCGGCGTCAGGTGCTGCCACCAGTGGGGCTTGTGAAATCCAGGTTCGCTCTTTCTCAGCAATCACTCACTGCCAATGACTAATTTAACTGCCACCTGCACAGTGGGCAATTTGCTCACAATCCGATGGGCACGCTTCGATGACGCCACAAGGTCTGTTGACCTTGATTGTCCACCTTGGTAACTTGGGGGTAGCCGGTGTAGCCAGACAGACAGTGGCAAAATCGATGAGCGTTGGTCGTAGCCTATCTTATCGCATTAAAATTTTCTTGTTGATACAGAAGGGATTCTAATTTGGGATAGTTTTATTCCTGGAAAAGTTTCGGAAATTTCTGCTATTACCCTGCGTTATTTTTTCCCATTTTGTTAATGTTTCTTGCTCGTGTTCAGAAATAATAAAGACCATATGTCCAGGAATATGTCAAATGATTGCGTGTGTGGCATGTGGTGTTCCTTGTTGCTTGTGTTCATATTTTCTTCTCCACGTTCCAACATGTACTTCGAGCAGGGTGACCGACGAGAAATGTTGGCCGCCATCACCATAAAAGAATACCTGTTGAAGGAAAAGTTTTTAATCCACCTTCGAGCTTTAATTCATTCAGCATACACTTCCCATAGGAAGTCAAGTAAACAAATTCCCTAACAACGGTCACGAACTCATGGCTGATACGTCTCTTTACAACTTTGGATAGTGCCAGCTCAACATGTCTCAAGAAAGTTCAGTTTGGAATGTTGCGTAGGTAGCCTAGCGAAATATGTAAGCCGGAAGATGCGAATAAGTGAATGGTGCATCGGATCTTATCTCTGATGAGGCAGAATCCTGAGAGACATGCCAACAGGGAGCGCTGCATCTCCTCGGAGAGCGCTACATGACAGCGTCTTTTTTGTTTTATTATTTTTAGTGGAAAAGCCAGACACCGGCAGCATCAAGGATGCCGTACATTAAGGCCAGGCAATTACCGAAAACCAATGGAACAAACTGAGTATACGCTTAAAAGAACGTGTTGTTATGCCAGTTGGTAGCTGTTCACTGTAAATATTTAAAGATGCCAAAAACACACACACAGGAAAACTCAAGAGAAGGGACCGGGACACAGAGCAATCTTAGTGTGTGTGTTTGTGTGCGTGCGTGTGTGTGTGCGTGCGCGTGTGTGTGTGCGTGTGTGCGTGCGTGTGCGTGTGTGCGTGTGCGTGTGCGTGCGTGCGTGCTTGTGCGTGCGTGTGTGTGTGTGCGTGTGCGCTTGTGTGTGTGTGTGTGTGTGTGTGTGTGTGTGTGTGTGTGTGTGTGTGTGTGTGTGTGTGTGTGTGTGTGTGTGTGTGTGTGTGTGTGTGTGTGTGTGTGTGTGCGTGTGCGTGTGCGTGTGTGTGTGTGTGTGTGTGTGTGTGTGTGTGTGTGTGTGTGTGTGTGTGTGTGTGTGTGTGTGTGTGTGTGTGTGTGTGTGTGTGCGCGCGCGCGCGCGCGCACGTGGACCTTTCTCTCCCTTCTATTTCTACGTTTCAGTCCGGATTAGCCCATTGCACTGGCCGTGATATTTTTATTTAGACGATAAATATCTGTGCCATCAAATATTTTTTGAAATCATGCAGCGATTCCGTTCTGCTTTTAAGCCGACCTTAGGACGAGATATTTCTTGAAAATGGCAATGTTCCTCTGAAGAAGCATCGCATGGTCATTAGGACTGTGCCTTGACGTTATGCGCTTGAGATTATGAGGTATAGCGTATCGAACAATGCTAACACAGGGGCTAGTTGGTTGATCATATTTAACTCCTTGTGTGCCCAAGTAGCGCATACGTTTCTAATATAGCATATCTAATTATTAACGTTTTTGTACATGTGTTACCAAAAGACAAATTTTCTCTGTTGCTCATCTTAGACGGCCAATTATGAGCAGCGACGCAAATTATTATGAGCAGGTGTACTGAAGACTGGCGCATTTAATCCCATCGAAACGTGTTCCTTTGCGTCCTGAGGAAAGTTTTAAAAATGTTCAGAAGAAAACTGCAGTGCCACTGTCTTGGCGGAGTTTTGTATTTTTCTCAACTTGGGCCAAGTTAACCTGAAATTCAGAGCAGCACTGAGCGAATATGGTCCGCTCAAGATCATAGGGATCGTCGTGCTGTCGCTGAATACTTTGATTTGTGTTCAGCAGTCCAGATGGTTACGAGATTATTTTGTGTTTGGCGAAACCAAAGCTGTATAGGGGCTACCGCGCAAAAGGCGAAACGCCCTACTAATCCTGCTCATCTCTATGTCTTAACACTCTCTACACCCTATCAAGGTTTGACGTGCGTGTTTGTGCGCGGATCAGGAAGATACTGTTGGCAAGCCGCCGTAGCTTCCCGTTTCGCTGACTCTCATGGTGGGTTCATTGTAAGCGTATTGACATTCGTAATGCGCGTCCACCGTTCAGAGCGCGTGAGCCAGCCGATCAACATTACGAATTTCTCTCTTTCATATGAGATGTATGGTGCCTCGTTGAATGCATTTGCCAAGATTTCTGAGATGTTTTTCCAGCATTATCAAATGTCCGTCAGGCACACATAGCGCGTCGTGACCTTGAATGCAAGTGACGCTTCAAACCCCTGTCTGATAGCTCGGCAGCAATGTAAACATGGGTTCCTGTCCTCAAACAAATCCTTGATTTCACACTGAGCAGCTGAAGCTCTCCCACAACCAAAAGTCTTAAGATAATGCTTAAATGACCACATTATTCCCACGCATTGTTTGGAGGTAAGAGATTAGTTATTACGGTGACTGGAAATAGCATGAATTCGCCTCTACAGATTTTGGCTTAACGGCGCTTACAGTCACTTGATATCATGATTAAAAGTGTAATGTCTTTGTACTCTTTATTCAGATTGTTAAGTGTAGAATACCAGTATTTTGGTTTATCCATTCCAACTTTCATAATATCTGAAACATATGAACCAGCATTCATGCATAGCATAGTAAAAATGAACGCAGTAGATAGACTCAGCTATTGCATGTAACATATTATGTGGCATACATCTGCTTGGCCATAAACCACGTGCCTTAGTTACAGCTTTCTACAAAAAATAAATTTAGGTTCGGTACAGTCGGTATGGTATGGTATGGTATGGTACGGTACGGTGCCGTACGGTACTGTGCGCTACGGTACAGTACGGTACGGCATGTTATACTATAGGGGAGGGTGGGGGGGGGGGGGCCCTATTTCTACCATACATTTCTTCGACTTTTTTGCTCCAAAAGATAAGATTCAGCATGGTTTCTTTACGTAAAATTTCTCGTATGATCGAAGGCATAGTGGAGGCTTCCTGAATAATTTCGATCATTTGAGGTTCTTTAACGTGCAGAGCAGACGAAGGTGATTTGCATTTCTGCCTCCATCGAAAGCAGGACACGTTGAACAAGTTTCGAGTAAATATACTGGCGACAGCTTATTTGACAGATTTCAGAACGTGCTCGTCAAAGTTTTTTATGTGCCGAAAACAGCACCCAGTGAGCGCACATATCGCAATAGTAATGGGACTGTTTCCTGATTTTTTAATTTTATGGAATTAACTCCCTAAAGTGGCTGAGGCTATAAGGGACGTCGTAGTGGAAGGCTCCGATTAATATAGACCGTCTGGGGTTCTTTAACATGCACTGACATCACACAGTTCACGGGCTTTCAGTATTTCGTCTCCATCGAAATGGAACCTCCGCCGCCGGGATCGAACACGCGTATCTAGGGTGAGCAACCAAGCACCATAACCATTGACCCACCGCGGCGGCTAAAGTTGTTTTATTGACTCGTAGAATCTGTGTACCAACGAGCGTGTTTATTCGACAGTGCCCGGAATGCTTCCTGCTCGGTGAAATACAATGCGAAATTAAGTCACCGTAGAATTGCTTTCAGAAAATAATGCCTATAAAATGCGAGCTTCTCTTCGCTTTTCGAGTGCAGAGAGCATATGAAGTGCAAAGCTGTTGTCAACAATTTGACAGACCTAACTTCTTCAAGAATTTTAACATCAAAATGTTTCCGGACGCTACAAATTGAAGCACTGCACTGAATGCGAGTTAATGATTTTCTTTGCTCTAGACATGCTCCTCAGCGTCAAAATGCACGCTGCCAGTGCAAGCTGCGTCTAATGTACAACATTTCCTCGCCTCCAACCAGAGGGTGCGAAATTTGGACAGGAGATATTTATTCAGGTACACAGCTTTTCCTGCTGCGTCTACAGAAAGACACTGATGGGGTCGTCGACTTCCGTGAGGTGTCCAGCATTCATGTTAACCACCTGACAGATGCACTGGCCGTACGCGCTAATGAAATCATGAGTGCCAAGAAAGGATTCTCTTGTGGAACATCATCGATCTGTGCCTTGTCCACCGTCTCCCCTCCACCCAGCAACCACTCTCCTGATGCAGCGTACTAATGAGACCTGAATCCTGCCAGTAATTTATGGGAACTGTAGTCCTGATTATGGCAAGCACCTGCAGTATTCATTCGTAGCGAGCTAAGTACTGCTCAGCACTGAAGCTGAGAAAGTCATAGCCAGCGAATACTTTGTGTCAAAAAGAAAGTAAATTTAGAGCACATCTGCTGTGTGCACTCGGTCCACTTTCACTTTATTGATGAATCTTACTGGCACCAAAGCTTGAACTTCGAGAAGCCGAGGCACCAGCGGAAGGGGGGGGGGGGGGGCAGTCATGGGAGAGATGCGCGCAGAGAATTCAATCGAAGATGTAATTAACAATATGTGGAACTATAATCTAAGCCTCAGTCTATAATGAATTGCTACATTCGCGCAAAATAAATGCAGAAATTTCCCCAAATGTATGCAAATCTTTAAGCTGAAAACAGATTTTGTTAACTGTCAGTGATAAAAAATTTGTTGGAGGCACCTAGATGTCTCTTAACTGCGGGAAGGCAAAAGCCGTTTGCGACTCATTGTACTGATTTGAATTTGCCGTGCTTGAATTAATTTCTTGACAGAGAAGAGCAGCTGGTGCGAGCGTGGCGTAACGTGACCTAGGTGGCGATGTAATGGACGGACGGCCACCGCGAGTATGACCCATTAAAGGCCTTGAAACAGGTCTAGGCAGCATTCATTGTCTATATGGGTCACGCGGATGCTCGGAAAGTATTCTCAGAAGCCGACGACATGAAGCGAGAAGAGAGGGCTTTTAATTTCATGTATAATTTGTACCGCATGCAGCTTGAACTCTTACAAGGCGTCAAATGTCTCAGAAGACCCATCACTGGTGACGCGGAAAGTGTCAGCCATCCATGAAGAATGCGCGAGACTGGTTTTCGTTCACGTCCTGGGAGCAACATTTTACGGCGAAAGCCTTTAATGGCTAATGCTCACGTCCATCCGTCCCTACGTTACGCTCTTGAACTGGATAAGAAAAAAAAATGTTTGTGCACGATGGGATTCAGACCACCATCCTTCTGTTCCACAGCCGAGCGTGCTAACGACTACGCTTCTTCCTGCCAACGCATATGTAGTTCTCCTTGTCTAGGACGCTGGAGAGTGTTTTCTGAAAGGCGTCGAATCAGACGGATGCCTCCCAAACACCCTCCAGTGTCTCCAGAATTTAATATTAACAAACAATTGTGTACTTAGTTAACATCTTAACCACACATCAATGACACAAGCAGCAACACCGCACTAAAGGCTTTCGCCTCACCGCACTTTAGGTCAACAAAGTGCCCCCCCCCCCTCCTTAATTTTCGTTCACGTACTGGAAGCAGCCTTTTAAGGTGAAATCCTTTAATTGCTCATGCTCGCGTCCGTCCGTTTCGCTCTTCAACTCGATAAAAGAAATCATTTTGCACGATGGGATTTGAACCACAATTTTTCCGTTCCGCAGCCGAGCGTGCTAATGAATACGCTACTTCCTGCCAACGTATGTGCAGTTCTCCTTGTGTTGGACGCTGAAGAGTTTGTAGAAAGGCGTCGAATCAGACGGATGCCTCCCAAACACCCTCCAGTGTCTCCAGCATTTAAGATTCACAAAAAATTGTGTACTTAATCAACTTCTTAACCGCACATCAGTGACACAAGCAGCAACAACGCGCCTCTCCGCATTTTAGGTCAACAAAGTGCCCCCTGAATTTTTTTTGATTGCTGGTTTGTAAATAGTCTGCTGATAACCTTTATCACCTGACCGCTTTATTATCCTCCTTTTAACCGGGAGAGATGCCAGAAAGACAGCGAGAGCATCGAGTGGGGTCTTATGCCGCCTAACTAAATGAGGTCCCAACTGTCTCATCCCTCGTGTTTCCATCGGCTAAGTAAGGTTGCTTTTTTAAGGCACTTGCGGACCACCTCTAGCAGTTCGGAGCCCCTCTGGAGAATTCAAGGACAAGAGACAACCTGATCTTGAACACAACTAAAGGTATACACAGGACGTGCAAAGAACGTGCACAAGAAGGAGCTAAAAAATGCAGATTGCTCCGCAATTGCTTTTTAAGAAGCCACTGCGCTGCAGTTTATCAACAATATGGCTGCCACGGGGAAAGTCCCCTCGACGCTATTCAAATCGAGTATCACATCTACGCGAGCATCACCTCTACTTAAATATACTCCATAGTAGCCGTTCTTAAAAAACACCACAGTCCACAGCGAGCCACCTCTGCCAATGAGCGGCGTTGCGCGCCGAGGGAATACATATTGCATGCCATCTTTTTAGACCAAGTGCATTTCAACGCGCTTTAATGTTAAGACTGCTCCCAGACGTATCCAAATTTCCTTTCACACATTGCCGGTAACAGCCCGAGTGCTATGTACTGCCCTTGCATCTTCTTATTGCGCCGAAGTTTTTCTACTGTATCTCTAAAAACAAACCGCTACAGTGCTACTGAGGTTTCCGGAAGATGGTGGTCAATGTCGTTTGATATCCCAAAGATGCACAAAGGCTGCCAGGCACTCCATGATGGAGGGCTACTAATTAATTTAGGCCACCTGGGACTCTTCAGAACTGACATCGTGCAGTCCGTAGTAGTTTTTGCACCTAGACGCTATCGAAATTCGGTCGCTGCGGCCAGGATTCGATCACACAACCTTGGGCTCAAAAGCCGAAAGCCGATGCCACTAAGCCACCAAGGCGGAGCAGTTTCTCAGAAGGTGGAGGCTTTGTTGCTGACTACCTTCAGTTGCTTTCAATCTGAAAGAACTCATTTCTTTCAATCTTGCGTGTGTCATAGAAAGTTTTCTTGTCGGGAATATTTTATTACAAACGAAACGACGTAAACAACTCCAACCAATATCAGCCGCAACGCTCATTCTCCAACCACCGACTCACTCCCCTGTTAGCCGCGCCTCATGTGCATATCGTCCAGACTGAGCCAAGGAAACACATGTATACAGTATTTACGCGCAAACGCGGAGACGCTGCTGGAGGGACATCAAACATGCAAGCTCGGAAAAAGCCGGGCAAGCGACCGCGTGCCAGCCATACCAGCAAACAGTGCGAGGACCGGAGAGAAGCTCAGAGCTGTGATGTTTTTTTTTTTGAAAGAAGCGTTCCGGAAAGAAAGCGAGCAGCGCCTGTTGTATTGATGCGCAACCCACTTTTTTTTCCCTCTTTTGAATGATTTGTTCCGCAGAATCCTCGTTCCTTTTAGATTCGGCGTTTCGTGAGGGACGCGTGTCCTGTTTCTCCTAAAGAGAGACAGCATAAAAACGAGCTATTTTAAGAAAAGCAAAAGCTGGTTTGCAAGGCCGAGACTGTCTAGGCTTTGGGAGGCACGTATGGATTTTCTATTTGTGCAAAAAAGAAAGTAAAATGGAGCACGAATTGGATGGCAGAGAAGCGTGCACAGTAACCCGGCTTTGCACTCCCAAGATAGACGCATGGCATGCAGTGCCAGTGCTTTTCCAGCCAATATCTGCACTGCAAGTCGGCAGTGCAGAGTTGAATTCCTCACAAGTTTTGATCGGGAGCAGAGTTTTTTGCAAAGAAAAAAAAAACACCTTGGCACAACTCTCGCAGGATTGGAAGTTTCTTGAAGCGTGTAAAGAAAATATATACCCGAGAGACAAAACATAAACATTCTTATCGCTATTTATGTTGCTGCGTACGAATTTTATTGAGATTTTAATGGAAATAATTTAAAAAAGCTCAGATCGCACGTTGGAATCAGATGTTGAGGGTGCTTATTGAGCAGAATAGAATGGCGCGGCGGAAGAAAACGGAGGAACTGGTTGGGTTAAAATAAAACATAACCGATCCTTATATCTTCTCTCTTACCGTTCTGTGATGCCTGTATCAGGAACCGCAACTATTACTGAGGAGTACTGGCATCTTTTCTGATGAGTGGAACGGCTGCAAACTAAGATAAAAAGATTTAATGGGCTTCATAAACTGTTGGAAGAGACCCTTAGTCTAAGGTCGCTGTCTGGTAGATTTTATCTGGAGGGATATCCAAACTTCAATACCGTGCAGCCGTGTCCAGTGAAATCACCCCACCGCTTTCATAACCCTTTTAGCTCTGAACGACAAAAGCAGAGTAATGCTCTGCTGCGGCTGGCAGGCCGTTAACCGTTTGGAGTTCCTCTGAGGAATGCAAGCTCAAAGGACCATACACTGTTGAATGCAAGCAGGGGTGGAGGTAAGAACTATACTAGTTGACAGCTCAGAGACTGCTAGAGCAAGCTTGTAAGGATTATATGACAACGAACGAGCCTTAGCGTACAGTGTCTGCAACATCGCGTAGATTATGGAGCGAGAGAGAGCGATTAAACTTTATTCCCGCAGATTTTTTCTTCCAAGAGTGCCAGCACTGGCCGTCACCTCCCGCGGATGCCGGGCTAGCACAAGCTTTGCAGAAGCAGTCATAGCTGTGGTTAGTAAGATACCTTGCGCCCCGCTGAAGCTAAGTCAGAGTATTGAGGTGCGTGCACGGTCAACTTTTTCATTGGGCTCTGAATAGCTGTGCTCCCACGACAACATTTCCCAGCGTTATGTGGTGTAGAGCCCCACGAGCTTTGTAGTGCATGAGGGCATTTTATTATACCTGCCCGTCGCGGTGGTTTAGTGTATGTGGCGTTCGGCTGCTGATTCTAAAGGCGCGCTTATACTCCGACTTCCTCGGCGCGCGGGCGAGCGCCGGCGGTGGTCAGTCACGTCAGGTTGGCGACGCCACGCAAGGCGTGAATTCCTCCCTCCTACAGTTCGACCACTCCGATGTTGCGCAGCGGCTGCGCCAGGAGAAGTGCATGCGCAGATGATGCGCAGAACGTTCGACGCGCCATCTCTCGTAGGTTTGCGAAGCAGTGCCGCCCCGACGAGCACACGGAACCGGTCTGGCCGGGCCGGCGGCGGCTGGCGCACTCGGCGCGAAATCGAGATATGCTCCAAGTCTCCGCCAGCGCGGTCAGAGTGCGCCGAAGCCGCCGAATGCGTCGGCGGTCAAGTGCAGTTGGAGTATAATGGATCTCGCTTTGGCCGACGTGACGTCACCGTGCCGCGCGCGCGTTACGCCGGAGTATAAAGCGCCTTAGGGATGCTAGATATAATCCCGGCCACGGTGGCAGCGTTTCGATGTTGGCTAAATGAAAACACACCCGTGTGCTGCGAAATTAATCCAGAACCCTCCGCTACAATCTCCATCATAGATTGCTTAATTGTGTGCACCTTTGCGACGTTAAACCTCACACGCCATGCCCTACCATACCATACCATACCATACCATACCATACCATACCATACCATACCATACCATACCATACCATACCATACCATACCATACCATACCATACCATACCAACTTCCTTTTTACCGTGCAGCGTATGTACAGGCATTCGGTGTTATGGCTTATGACGAACAGAACGACGCAATTATACCCGTCTCAAGGGCAGTGACAATTCATCTAGAGGAGTGTCAAGTTCCTATTTGTGCCGGTATGACCGATACCAGTTAGTATCTTGAATTGCCCGTTGGTTCTAGGGTGTCTTGCCGTCCCTCATTCTGGAGCCCCAAAGTTCTGACGACACCAGCTTTAGTCAGCTCTGCAGAAGAATTAAAGTGCTATTTCCAGACGTAATGCGACATAATTTGCGCCAGCTTTGTACGATTCCACTCGACAGGAAGAAACTTTTGTTTATACTTTCGACTCATCGGAGATCATGGATGAGCCATTATTTCGCCTAGTCTGAATTACGCACCATTTCTCAAGCTTGTTAAACCTTTTCCTCATCTCGTCCTCTGATTTTCTTGTTACGATTGCCATGAAACTTGATATTTTGACATCCTAAGTAGTGTCATTCGGGAAATTTGGAAGCGAAATGCAGCGGTGCTGTCAATATTTCTGATTTGCGCACCGCCTCCAATGTCGTCAGAAGCTGGCGTGCATCACCAGCCGCTATTTCAGGCTTAACACGTTCACTGCGGCGTGGGTAAATGGTAGGTCACATTATGCATTCCTGCTGGGTGGCGCGAATACAGAGTGGCGCTATGAAGGCGTGGGACAGCTCAGTGTTTTGAAAGAGCCTGCGAAAAACATACTTGCCAACTTTCTTTTGCCACCTGTGGTTGGTTCCAATAAATAGAAATTGAACTCGCCGGAGGTTCAATAGCGAGTCACGCCGCAATCAAGAAAATCCAAATGTGACCTACGTGTGAGCCAGGACGCACAGGGATATGAGCCCCAAACATCACTGTCACAGTGAACGTGTTTAAGTTTTTTATACGCTAACCTCCGTTTTCATCTCCATGGGAACTTTTGAACAGTTCTTCCTTTACCTATTCAGTGTAGTTGTCCTCTTCAGTACCCTATCAGACAAGCACAAAAGGCCTGGCCGCAATCTAGGATGGTTCACGACAGTGCTACCAAAAATACACGCAGTGTCTGGTGTATTCCGGAGAGTTCTGGCGAGAAAACATCTCGGCGTCCAGTGGTCGTCAGGTCTTTAAGCAAAACTATGCACGCCTGGTTGAGATTGTCTGCCTTTGTCAACTTCACGGACCACCGTTAAGTAGGCGACGCAATGAAGCTATGTGTTCAAGCACGAACAGCGGTGCACGTTGAATAATGAAGCAGTAAAAAGACAATGACAGATACGAATAGGAAGTGCCAAACCGTAGCTCGTGCGGATCTCGTAAGGAAATGCTACACGTACAATTCCAATAACACTAACACTACAATAACACTACACGTGCAATTCCAGAGCGTTTGTGCGTGAGAGACAAGGTCCGCGTTGACAATAGGTCGCAGCGTTTACGATCGCACCCAAATAAATAGGCTCTAAATACCACAATTTTCGGGGTGCCGTCAGCGCTTTGTACGAGTGAACTGAGTGCGTAAAAAAGATTGTCCCAGTAATCCGCAAAGTCTATACCAAGAATACGACAAGAGGTGAAAAAGAGAACACTACTGCATTCAGAACGTTAACCAGCTTAGCTGAGATAGCCCACTTCAACGGCTTGAATTTTTAGTAACTTGACCTTCTTCAGAAAGTATCAGTCTACATCTGTCTTTTCATCATGAGCGCCTTAAGAAGGTCAACTTTGTAACTTGCCGCCTTACACAGTGAAACGCCAGACAAAAGGTGTACCAAAAGAGCAGAGAATCACGCCTGGAAGCGAAACCTTTCCATCCCTTCTCCAGGTACAATCGCTTTATGGAGTTCAAATTTCCTGACATCGACGGTTGTCTCTAAGTTTCTCGTTCCTTTTTTTTTTCTCTCATCCCCTGCTACGCTCTCAAAGATTAAGGTCTCCGTAGCGCGCGATAAGGTGAAGGAAAAGCACTCCAAGAAGCGGTGGCCCCGGCCCCGCGCCAGACACGAGGTCATGCCTCGGTTTAATTCCTTCTGTTCTTAACGTCGTTATTCCAATTTGCTAAAAATAAGATTCGCAGAGTGGCACGGACTGCTCTGTTCTTACCTCAAATTTTCATTCTTTGCACCTTCTCCTACTTCCCTACCTCTCACGGTTTATAATATATATATATATATATATATATATATATATATATATATATATATATATATATATATAATAATATATATATATATATATATATATATATATATATATATATATATATATATATATATATATATATATATATATATATATATATATATATATATATATATATATATATATATATATATATATATATATATATTCATTCTCACTTTTTGCGTGCAAAATGTAAAGCATGCGTCGGGCAGGTGTTTTTTTCGTCTCCCGAAAGCAGCTGTTCTCCCCCGCGGTTTCCTTTTGATTCCTTCATTGTGGTTAAATTCTTACCTCTTTTGATGACGTGCTTTGAAACCCAACTATAATCATAATCACACTCCGAGTGCCGTCACCGCGATAATCGTCTCTGTTTTGCACCTTTTTGTTTGTTAGTTTGCCTTTTCGTATTATTATTATGGCGGTGCTGTCGCTGTCTTTGCGTACGTGACCGTGTCTGTACGTGTGCGTAGGTGTCTATAGGGTCGGAAGCTCCGGTGAGAACAAGAGAAACGAGGCTTAACGGTGAGAGGGATAGAGAGATAAGGAGAGAGCGAAAGATGAGCGGCTTCTGTGGGTGAGAAGAAAAAAAGACACCTGCAGTAGGCGCACGTTATTTAATTAAGCCTCGCGCGAGAAGTGTGGTAATTTTGTTTCAGAACGCCACTGCCAAGCAGGGCGAGCTTGCGTGTGAGCATAGACTTTTCGGAAATTCCTCGCGTGACCTCCGCCCACCTTATCCTTTCTTTCTCTCGGCACTGCTTCCTTCTACCTTGCCGCTTTTTTTTTGTGCGTTATTACTCAGCTGCTTTTCCGAGGAAGGGACGACGAAACCAGCTTGGCGTTAATACGCAAGAATAATAACCTTAACGAGCCGGGCACACTCGGGCGCGCGCGGATGCTGCCATGCGCGCTTTCTTAGGAAAGGAGTAGGGTTCATGGGGATGCGAGGGTGAAGGGGTTTTGGCACGAGGATCCGAGAGGCTGGTGTGGAAGCGAGGAACCAAGGAGCTTTGTGAGGGTAAACGAAAGCGCTCACTAGCTGCCACGTAAGACGAGACCCGCGTAAATACGACACTTTTTGCATGCAGCGACGAATGAGAGGCTCAAAACGCCGCCTTGCGCCACGCGGCTTTTTCGTTGGTGTCTTCTTTCTTAAAGTATAATGCAACAAAGAGAGACGGAGAGACAAAGGAGGCAGAATAGGAGACCACGTCTCGTGTGACCTTGTCTGGGTTCCCTTGTGCCTGGGCCTTTATGCCATTACCTCCGGCCCAACTACGCCTTTCTTCTTATTTAGTTATTTTTCGCTCTTGTACTGGACTGTCACTGTTTCTTCTTGTGCTGCTGTCTTGACGGGGTGCACCTGTCTTATTTTTTTCAGTGACTTCTTTTTTTTTTTTTACGCGCGTTGTTACTTCTGCTGTGCCGCCGCTTCTCTGCCAGGCTCTCGCGTTTCTCCGAGCTCTGGGAGCCCGGGCACGTAACTTGAAGACGGTCGAAGCACGCGCCGAGAATATGCGCCGCTTGTGAGGAGCCACGAGGGACTGCGCCGAGCGCGGTGGGGTAAAGTGAACGCGACACCTCCGGCGGGGGCCGACAGGCGGCAAAGTTTGGAGAGCTGCTGCATCTTCAACGTCTTCTTTGGCTCGCCTGTCGACTGGGGACTCGTGAAACGCGACCCGAGTAGTCAGCGACACTATCGGCCTGTCTGTTTGCTTGCTTTCAAAGTTTTTGCTTTTTTTTATGTACTGAGCGTGGGTTAAAGTGTGTTAGGGAAGGGAGTAGTATATCGGATGAAGCTTTGAATTTAAACGACTTTATGAAGAGAATTCCACGTCTTTGAAAGGGGAAGCTTACTGTAGCAGAAAAACAGATATACAAAAAGAAAATGTTTGCGTATTTCTTAAGCTCTCCCGGGATCCCTTTTTACTCTGCGAGCTTCGTGGGGCGTCTCCTGAAAGCACGCAGAAATAGATTTTTGGGGTGGCTGACTAGTTTACTAACGCAGAAACATGGGGCGCACTGTCTCCACTTTCAAACTAAAGAGCCACGGATTTTTTCGAAGTTTATCACAGCAGCCGTTTTGCTGTTGATCGGATATATAGTGCTGAAAACCGCCGTGAAACTTTCTATGCGTCACTGCCATATATTCCGCGTACATCAAGCAGTTCACATCGAGCGGCTCCAGTTTAACGCAGTTAATTATTCTGCTGCATGTTAAGACAATGCAAAGCGTTGCAAGTTTAAAGCGAACAATGCGAACCAGAGGTAGCCTCGTCTTTGCAATGAACGAATGCCGGTGCTGTCAGCAACGGTGTTATATCTGCAGAGAATCCTCTGTATAGCACGAATTACATATATGTTTTTGGGAGACCGTTTCTTGCAAGTGCTTGCCGCTTCCCTTCCTATAGCGCCGGTCACACCTCGAACCCTCCCTAGAAAACAGCGTCCATGTCAAGGCTTCCTAAACACAGCCAAAAGTGACAGCTTGCTATCTCCTTTTCTTTATGCTGCCTTAATACCGCAGTCATTAAATGTCACTGGTCCGGTTATTTCAATTCCTATATATAGTGAGCCTCCTGTTCTATTTGGTTTGTAAATGACGATACCCGACTTGGTTTTTATTCTTTGTAATTATATTTGTCTTTTTTATCACACGATATTCAACGTTTAGATTGAAAGATAGCGTGAAATAACGACGAACTTAATCTAAACCTCTCGCAAGTGCTTTTGCAGACCTTTTCACTTCGGTTAGCTTCACTGTCTCGCTTCTGTTGCTATCTCATTTTCCCAAGCTACTGCGCATGAGGCTGTTCATGCTACTCATAGCACGCTTCTCAAGCAAGGACAAGAGCTGTGCTTACAGTTTGCACTTGCACCTTTTCTTTTTTGGCGAAGTTGATTTGATTACGCTTAGTCGGGTGGCGACTGGCTTCGGATATCATCGATTATGTTCATTACAGCCGATTATGGAGAGGCCGAATTTCCATACTTTCCTGACACCTCCTTTTGGTCTCTGCCTCTCTGGGCGCGTGTACGCGTGGAGATACGCGCTCCGTGGAGCATCTACAACGGAAGTTGTCACATGTTTCACTATGCTGGGGCTATAGTGGGCTGGCCTTCAGCAACCGTCATCCCTCTGGTACATGTTCGCCTAGCGCTGTGACAGTGTTAACAGTGAAATAATTCATCTCCTATTATCGGCAAAGCAGAGCGAACATCAGGTGGAATCCGCAGCGAACCCGAAGCCGAGCTTATCCGAAAACTTCCGTACCTTCTCGTTCGATTGACATCATATAATATTGCTCCGATAGTTATTCGCACCTGCGGCGCAAAAACAGAGAAGCTTTGTTTCCCAAGGCTTTAAGCCAGTCGGCCATTGCCGCAGCTTCTGGTGCTGCCTGTCGAGAGCATTAGTCTTTGCCATGATTCATCTATTCGTTCCGCGCTGTGAACGTCCGCTAAGGCCGCTGAAGAGCGGACGTCGGCTAAGGCACGTAAAGGAGCAAAAGCGGCGAGTGATGCAAAGTGCGCTGCCCAGCAAATAAAAAAAAAGTGGATAACAGGGTGCTATGTAATGCACCAAAAGCGGCGAAGGAAGCCGAGTGTGCCGTGCAGCTCAGAAAAACGGCTGATGGCGAAAGCTCGTCAAACCGCGAAAGCGGCCAGTTAAAGCATGCCCGTTAACAAGCTTGAAGAGCACAAGCGGGCTAAGGAGATGACAAGTTTCGCGCTCAAATGAAGTCTCAAATACCCAAGGGCGGATATCAACGTTTATAAGGTGTGCTAGGAAATGCTACACTTTTTCAGCAGTATGTTTCGTGCTTAGAGCAACTCTCGGCGATGAAATAGACTATTAGTTCTTCCAAGAACTATCGCATCTGCTGTTTTCTAACACCGCCAGGGGCAGATATCCCGCACGCAAAATGCGCACAGAAGTCCTTCCGGTTGCCTCATCGAATCCAATTGCATGCATCTGGAAACAGCACAATGAGCGACACGCCTCATGCTGTGATTCCGCAAACTGCTTTGAGCCACGCACACGTAATCGAAAGATATTCGGCAGGAATCCGCATCCTCGCTGGAGGCTGCTCTGGACATCATAATTACTGGGCGCCACAACCTGAGACTAATCTGCCAACTTTAAGAGGTGGTATTCGCCGTGCGGGTAAAGCTTCATGGAAACAACGGCGCTGTTTTTTGTATCCTTCGTCAGGCAGCAAGACCATGATTTATATTGGCAAACCTAAAACCTACTCTGTAAAATAATTCGCCAGATAAACAGAACAAGTTCTTCACATAGCTAGTGATGGCGTCCGCGGCACTGTACTTCAGTTAATCCCAGAGCACTGTGGTATTTTTGGCAACGAAGAGGCGATGAAGCGGGCTGTAAGTATCGTTGTTACAAAAACTTCTGGAAGGCTGTCACGAAATATGGCATATTCATAATGACGACGAACTATGCACACCGTGTTTGGAGTTATCCCTCAGGGCGTCATGTTGCGTTTATTACCTTGAATAATTCACATGTACAAACTGCCTCCACACCAATTTAATTCTGACTTTAAAACTCTTCTTCCGGATTTTCAAACGTGTTCCAAGTAGCAAAAAAAAAAAAACTTGAGGGGACATATAAGCTCCGCCTTAAGGGCATGACGTGATAGCGGTAATGAATTAATGCCCATATGTGCGGAATTGGTCATTTTCTACTCAATATTCGCATGTCACTGGAACCATTCAAGGCGTAGTTGTGCAGTGGTTAAGCGATGCGTCACTGCCCCGGCGGGCGGAAATTTCAAACACAGCCATCGGTTAGGCTTGTGAGACCCAGGTTGCTCTTCAAGAGCAACTGCCACGTGCTACGGTGGGCAGTCTGTTCACGATCCTGTGGGCAGTCGGAAAGGTTGTGATGACGTCACAAGGTCAGGTGACCTAGCTGGTGGTGGACCAAATGCTTTTTCACTCACGCTGCCGCCGACGATAAGGACGATGCCGGATTTTCTGGGCAACGGGAACCTTAACGCTCTCACGTAAAAGCATTTTATAACAGTACAAAGGAAAACGCGGTTACAGTGCTTTTACAACGTAAAAGCGTTTTTTACAACAGGAAAGCAACTGAAGGCAGTTCGCACAGCTTACTGGAATAGCCATTCTATAGAGGCGAAAAAACTCGTAACCACGTCAACATGGCAGCCTTTGCTGAAGCATCACCAACACCGACAACTATGCTGTTTTTGCTTTGGTCTTTCCTGTCGTACGTACCAGCGCCCTTCTTAAGACGTTGTTTTGACCGCTTTTCAATAGATAGACCTTTTGAAAACAGCAATGGTTATGGAGTTCGGCTGCTGACTCAGAAGAGACGGGTTCCATCCCGGCCGCGGCAGTCGCATTTCGATGGACGAGAAATTCTTGAGGCCCGTCTATTGTGCGATGTCAGTGTGCATGTTAAATAACCCCAGGTGGTCGAAATAATCCGCAGCCGACCACTACGGCGTCCCTCATAACATTAGTCGCTTTCGGACGTTTAAAACCTTAAAGTGAAACCCTCTGAAAAAAAAAAAATGCTGTCCGTCCTTAACGAAATGTTTCTCGTCTACCTTTTATAAACGGTTTTGAAAACTTCCGCAATGTTTTCTTTGCTCTGCTTTTTAAATCGCCACACCTGCGCAGGGTCGTGACGGCTGGTTTTTAGATCTTGAAAAGCTTTTGAACCTTTTTTTAAAACTTGATTTGTGTCTCATAAGTGAAAATGCCTTTTTAGCAGTTGCACGAGCCATGGCATCTCGCGACGAATAACGCAATCCAGGCACCACACAAAACACCATTTATTACTGGTTAACAAAAAAATGCTGATATATACAACAATTTATACTCTGCGGCATTAAACATTACTTAAAAAAATTTACAATAAGAAAAATGTAGTGGCAATGCGGTTTCAACAAAATACAACGCTCACAGTAGTGCCACACCGTGCTAATGTCCGATCTGCTGAACGTAGTAAATGCTGCGGCGGTTCAAATATCAGTACGATAGTGTTAACTAGGCACGGTACAACAGACTATACAATACAATAGACAATACACGTGCGTGTGTGTGTCCGTGTAGGCGCGTGTTCCTATTTGTGTCTGCGCGTGCGTATGGATGCGTTTTGTTTTTTATACTTACTGGCAAAGTGGCACGGTCATGATAACCATTGGTTATGATGGGACTAACACAACCGTTTATCGAAATCCTTCAAATATGCGGAGTTTTCTCTTCTTTACTGCCGCTCTGACATTTCCTTTATGCTTCTTCATTTTCTTCGGCTGTGTACGTATTAATGTAGCTGCTTTTCTGCGGGAAATAGCGGTAGTATGCCGGCTTCCTAAAATTTTGAAGTGAATCCCTCGTTGCCCCTCAGAACGCTGCCTTTGCGCAACTGGGAGCTTGCGCCAGCACCCACTTCTTTCTTGAAACGCCACCTAGGGTTTGCAAGTGCGCAAATCTAATTTCACGCGTCTGCTGGACGGGACCTTGCGACATAACGAGGAAGAGAAAGTGCGGTAAACTCTGGATGTGGTATCACTTTCGGGCTTTACCACAGCGGGGCCACTTGTCTAGATGCACGCGGTTGCGGCAGTTGCGCGCGATGCAAGGTGTAATCCTGCTTTATGGCCTTCTTTCCTCGCTCTCTCTAGTCCCACGTTTTTATTAGAGAACCTTTTTCCTGACTAGCTCTTGGGACATTTGGGAAAAGTGCACATTCATTTTAAGGTGGCTCACAATTTTATTCAATTCAATTCACCTTCATTTTCAACATTTCGCAATGTTGACGGTCTTCCAGGCAAAAAGCTGTGGAGACAGCTTGACGAGGCCTGAAAGCCGGCGGCAGGCAACAGTGACAGCATTAAAAAAAAGAAAGTTATACATGTACTGTTATTTCGAAAAAGACACATTTTATCATAAATTTACAAATATAAGAGAAGAAGTAACAGTAAAATACATCAAGGCGTTATAGAAGGACTAGCGTATACATGCACACGAGATTACAAAAAAGACAATCATTGCACTCAAGTTAGACATAAAGCTAACATTACTGTGTTTATAGGATGCAAGCACAGGTCACTCTAGAAATATTGAACGCAAAACTTTGCGAGTTATTACAGGGTTAATAAAACTGTTCACATTGAGCTTATTTAGTAACACTGGCATTGACTCATTATCGCATTTCTTAATAAACAGGAACTCTTAGCGGGACATTTTCACCTGCATGCTGCTGAGCGTAGGAAAGGAACGAAATAATCTAAACACAATTAAAAAGTACGCTGGTGACCATACAGTGTTATGCGACGAACCTGCGTTGGAAGTATTGGTTGTACATTAGGCTTTACCATTGATCGCCTTCTTCTGGCATCTTTGAATTTCATTTTGCCGTAGGCTTCTGGTGTGTGGACACTCTTGAAGGGCAGAGGAGGTAGAAGTTGTGTAGGGTGTACGTAGATTGTGTAGGGTGTAGGTAGATGGTGTAGAATGGTGGAACGGGGATCATAGGTGAGGTATGCATTTTCACTAGTGGGTGCTGCGATGCGCTGAGGCGCTGGAGGGTGGAGGTTTTGGACACAAACACAAACCGCGGCTTTTCGCCGAAAGTACACTGCACTGCTACCGCTATAAAAAAGGACACCAGATTCAAAAAGTATGAAGGTGCCCTATCATGTTGCCTAATGGTGAACTAAGCCTAAAATTCCACTGAGCACGCATGAGTAGATTAAAATAGGAGAGGCGAGGGTGCCCTTATAATATGCATAAAAAAAATCAACAGTCCTTCAGACAAACACAAGAAAAGCGGAAGTTTTACCTTAAAGTGTCGTTTTTTTCTTGGGATGAAAATGAGTAGCAAGTTTAGTACATAAAGCAGGAGAAGGAGGAACACTTCGTTATGCTGAATTTTTATGTTGCGTTTTTATGGAGGCAGAACGCTAAGGCGCCCGTGTGCTGTGCGATGTCAGTGTACGTTAAAGATCCCCAGGTGGTCGAAATTATTCCGCAGCCCTCCACTACGGCACCTCTTTCTTCCTTTCTTCTTTCACTCCCGCCTTTATCCCATCCTTTACGGCGCGGTTCAGGTGTCCAACGATATATGAGACAGATACTGCGCCATTTCCTTCCCCCAAAAGCAATTATTATTATTATTATTATTATTATTATTATTATTATTATTATTATTATTATTATTATTATTATTATTATTATTATTATTATTATTATTATTATTATTATTATTATTATTATTATTATTATTATTATTCAAAGAACGTTAGCTTCTCAAACATATAAACGCACTTCGGGTCACTGCGATTAAAGTTGAGCGCGCTTTCATTGCCGAATTGCCGCCTTTCACACGGCGAGAAAACAGCATTTGTTTTTTAAGAGGACTTCTTGTTGGGCAAGTTGGTACTTTAACATTGTACTTTTTAGGCGCCAAAACCACACACACACAAGAGATTTTCAACGGTGCTGATTCTGGCCAGGAGTTACAATTTAAAAGCAAGAGAACTTATTGAAGCATTCTATATCAGCAAGAAAGGCAGT
Organism: Amblyomma americanum; assembly: GCF_052857255.1. Taxonomy (NCBI): domain Eukaryota; kingdom Metazoa; phylum Arthropoda; class Arachnida; order Ixodida; family Ixodidae; genus Amblyomma; species Amblyomma americanum. Next base: position 138,651,135 of record NC_135500.1, read on the forward strand.
TTGTGCGTCAGTGAAACGTCATTATATTTATACAAGGCGGAAAAACAGTTTTTTGAAAAATGCTTATCGTGTACTACTTGATGTATGAATATGCTCCTTGCGCAGGCGGCGGTTGACTGTATATATAGGGATGTATGTGGCTTCCCCAAATTAAACCAGTTGTGAGTAAGGCGCCCTGTCTCGTTTCCTTCTCTTGTGTGTGTGTGGTTTTGGCGCCTAAAAAGTACAAAGCATTTGTTTTGAGCCGGCAGATGCGCAGCCAGCTCTGACAGCTGCACATTTTGGAACAGCAGTTCAAGGGTAGAACTTTGTAACAGTGCCGCGCATCTATGAGCGCTTCATTAGGGACTTTTCGCTCCGCGCTGCAGGGTGCGACATTTCGCAGCGTCATTAGTGCCCGCAAGGAAACAAGAACAAATGCAAGCTAGCGTCCTTCGCGGTATCACTAAAGCACCTCCGTCAAGCGCGCAGCTCAGCCTCCAGGCTGTCAGCCTCGCTCTTCTCTCCCTGTAAAGATGGCACCCGAGCCACTGGCCGCCGCAGTGATAGGAACATCTCGCAGCACGTGTGCGGCCCAAAACCAATACAGAAATGCGTAAACGACGAAGGGGAAAGCGACGAAGAACGAGGCTTCGGGACGGTTTCGGGAAAGCAAACAGACGAGGCGGCGACGAACGCGAGTGCGATGAAAGCAAATAGGCGAGCACGAAATGAAAACAGGGAGAGCGAAAGAAGAAATCGCAGCACGAAGGTTGGAGGAAAGAAAAGAGGGGAGAGAAAACAAGAAGCGGCGGAGGGGCTTTGTCCTAAGGCGTCAGCGAGGAATTTGCTTTAGGGCTGCCCCGAGACCAACAAAGCATTGGCAGCAGTTCGCCGGCCCCCAGCTGCTGGGTGCAGCGGCGGCCTCGGAACAGCGTCGACGGCGGAGGAAGACGCTGCAGAGCCCACAGGGGAACCCTTCGGGCTTTCCTTTAACGGCCACGGTCCGTGCCCGACCACGACGACGCTCGCATGGTGGGCGCGAAAGCGGAGGGGACGAAGTTGTCTTCGGAGAGGGGCCTCTTCTTTTGTTTGTACGCTGGCTATCGTGAACCGCTTCTAGTAGGAGGAGGAGGAGGAGTGAAGAGGGGGAAATAGGAAGGGTGTCCTGGGAAGAGCCCTGTTTACGGCCGTTTCTTCCGCCGCACGTCTCGATCAGCGAGAGCGGTGGCTGGTCAGCAAGAGACAACGCAGAGCTTTACAAAAGCCACCGCAGCAGCCTGGTTCCGGAGAGTCCAGAGAGCGCGTGTTGGAGTGTGCGTGTGTGGAGGGAGGGGACTGAGAGAGAAAGAGAGAGAGAGAGTTGGGTGCTTTCTTTCAACCAGCGCCTCATTCTTACATCCCGCGTGATAGACGGAAGAACAAAAGAAGCCTCCAGCGAAAGGAACAGCGCAAAAACCGCACGCGTGCTTTCAGCCCTGACCACCAATCGCACGGCGCAGCCACGTCTGCCCCGAAACAATGCGGCTAGGGTGTCGTGTTGCGTCTCAAGTTGCCTGCAGCGCTGTGGTGGGAGCGGGTTAGCGCGTAAAGCCAGTCGTTGGAGAACTTTGACCAGGCGAGCGTGCTCCAGGTTTTTGCCGCCAGTTTTAAAACCAAACCCGCTTCACTTTACACACTCCCCAGACGCCTGGGAGTAAAATTTTATTCTTTATCGTTTCTTCGTTTCGGTAACCTGTAGCAGGCTAGGTAAGCAAGAAGCCGGTTCTTCCGTCGACTGAGTGCGTTTCGAACTCCTCAAAGAACATGGACTACGGTCGCTGTTCTTCGTGATGGTGAACGGAACATATCGGAGAACCCACAGCTGACGAGGAGTGATTGAGGAGACAAGGTGAGAAGAGGAGTACTTCTGCGGCTGCAAACGTATTTGAAGCTTCGTTCTTTCTAGGCAGAATATTTATCGACCGAGAGGAAACTTTGGCGAGAGACGGTTGGGAGTCTGGCCACAAGAAGTCCTTGCTGAAGGTCATTATAAATCTATCCAAATAATCGCCCGTCGGCCCTTCTTCTCCTCTACTTTTCCTTTTCACACTTCGTGCTTCTACGTCGGCATTACTTTGCTGCTTCTTGAGTTGCAGTGACTAAGCAGGACAATTCTGGCTCCAAACTTTCTCCTTAGCTCACAACGGGGTCCATGCCCTAGGAACTAGCGGAAAAAGTGATTGTGCTATCTCTTCTCGACAGAACTTCGAGTTCTCTGCCAGGGGACTCGTTATAAGTTTGCTATCTAGAATGGCCTCGTGGCAAAGGGTAAAAGAAAAAAAAGGGAGGGACAAGACAGCGCATTGGAAGTGAAAGTCCACTTCTGGGCTCAGCATTTTGTTAGCGAAGAATAAATTAGAAAGAAACTTTCGGGTCTTACGCTTGCTTAATCACGTCCGCGTGCTTTGCCTTTCTTCTTTCCAAATGAAAGCTATACCTGGAATTAGGAAGGTGCTCTTAGAAACAATGAAGGCGGGTGCAAGCCGCCGTCCTAATGAAGGCAAGCGTCGGTTCTACAAAACAGCGAATATATTAGTCCGAATCACTGCTACATTTGTCCAGTACGTGCATGACGGCAGTAAAAAGTCAGCGAAAGCAAGGAGCATAGAGAGCATATGGCAGTGCAAAATCCCTGTGCTCATTGGTTACAGTGACTGTTGGCTTCCGTCATGTATGCCATAACGCGCCCTTCTTTTCCCTCCGCTTGTCTGGTTAAGCCCTAACCTGGCAGCCTTGATGCCATGGGTAGCATAGGAGGGTCAGGCAAAGCTTCCACCCTCACCGTTCGACCATGTTCCTACGTAGCGATAGCGGTAATTTAGGACGTTCTACGTCCGCCGCTATGGACGAGGGTGGCGCTAGTGAACACTCTCAAGGTTCGGTTACGCTACACATCAACACCCTCGAAAGCATAACATTGGACAGACGTCGCCGCAGCTCAGCAGGTAGAGCTCTGGACGTGAAATTCGGAGGTCGTTGCTTCGGAACCCAGCAGCCGCATAGGGTTGTTTTTTCCTCTTATTTCTTTAAAATTATTTTTAAAAGATAAAGCAATTAAACTATTAATCTCCAAATAATCAACATCACAAATTGAAAAAAAAAATACATCCTCTATGCTACTTGGTTTCGATGATTGTTGGCGTCCGTCATGTATGTCATAATGAGCACCTCTTTTCCCTTAACTTGTCTGTCCACTAGATCTTACAGTGGCATAGTTTATAATTTTTAGAACTTTTCTTCTTTTCGTGCCTAATACAAACGCGGTAACTAAAGCTTTCAAGTGTTATGCAAGACAATGACAGTTCACATATTGTTAAATCAAATGGAAAGCATTTTGGCATGTTGCATGTTAATGAAAGAATCGGTAGTGAAACTTTTAGACAACTCTCCAAGATAGAATGCTTCCAATGGTAGCACAACAGAGTATTCACCTGGCAAGTATTGTTGTCCTGTACTCCAGTGTATTGTGGGAATCGAAGATAAACTGCAATTATTTCTCTGCTACAGTGAGCGTCATGAGATCTTTGGGGGCTGTAGACAGAAGGCTAAAGGTAATGTCTAATTTTTACCGTGTTTCACCTGCCAATGTACAACCGTTACGGAGATTGAGATTATTATGAACAGAAAAGTGACACCTTCATGCAGATGATAAAGAATGCGTGGCAAAACTATGTGCGAAGTCTTGCACGGAGGAGCATCTGTGTCAAAAACAAATGCTTTCAAGTAGCCACAGCCTCTTCTCGCCATCAAGGCAGAGTCTAATGTTGTTGAAATTCGTACAGATAAAAATAGATACTCTGTATTATTATAAATAACTTACTCTTACGAGCAGAACCCCAATAAAGGCCTGAAAAAATTAGCCAGTTTTGCTTTTATATCATTCTGTTTTAAAATTAGTAGAATTCAGCGTGCTTCTACCTATGAGGTCGAGATCAGGCGTTTATGAACAAATTTCGAGTATGATTCCTCTTAAATTTGAAATTTAAAAATAAATCTGGGCAGCTTAAATTATTCTTTTCTCTGAATGTGCCTAAACTTGCTTAAATGCATATAAAGCCCCAGGTATAATTACTGGCGGTCTACCCAGGATTCAATGACAGTTCCAAACCCGCCGAAGTGACTCAGTGTTGATGGCTTTGGGTGCGTAGCATGACAACGCTGAATGAAATACCGGCCAAAGCAACCGCATTGTTATGGAGGATGTTTGCAAAAAGGCCTATTTTCTGTGCAATGCCAGTGCACATTAAAGGACCTGACATGCATGGTGGCCTCTTTCTGGGGACTTCAGCTCCCTCATTCATCCCTACCCTCACGGCTAAGGTCATGTGCTTTGTTACAGTGCGACATCTGATGTTGCCTTTAACATCCCCCACAGAAACAAAAACATCATTTTTATTGTTTTGCACTGCAAAAGACAAGGATTTTGCAACATCGCTTGTGTCGCATTTGTTTCCGATTCTGTCGCTCTGTGCAGTCAGGCCGGAATGAAATGTCAACAGTGCCTGTGAAAAGGACGAATTATTTTACCAGTATTGTTTCAGCTGCAGTGTAAAACTAGCCTATTTCCTGTTTGTGGGTTTAGGGTGTACAGAATTACATATTCATAAACCGGTTGTAATTCTGCATATCTGGCATCGAAGTAGAAAGGTACGGCGTATGCGTGTTCGCATTTCATTTCGGCCTGACTGTACTCCATTAGCTATGCACAAGTCTTCTGCCAGCGGAGGCCACTCTATTTTACCTACATCCTCGCTCTGCCAACCTGCCGGCGTGACGACAAAAGATACGCCATGCCACATCGCATCTGTGCTTCAAGTGTGCTCATGTGGTTGTTGTTCAGTGCTTAGTTCTCGTGCGCCCAAGTTTTCGTGATGTGTGCGAGACCTTGATGCACAGTAGGAGCATGTCGAATGTGTCACAAGGAAGCAACGTTCTCGTTCCATGTCTTCAGGCTTCAGTAAGTGGGGTGCGCGAGACAGCAAATCTTTTTTATGAAGTTTTTCGAGGACACTGACGTCTGATGCAGCAGTAAGAGGCATATTTTAGCTTTATATTTTAGTGTGAAAGCGGTGTATCCTCTTCCTCCGGGGACTCTGATGTCTGCTGAAGTGAAGCCTCCAACCCTACTGAGGAGCCTGCACCCTCCAGAATAAATTAAATGCCATAGCTGCTGTTGAGAGGCTTAATCTCTTGTTTTCTTCGGCTTTCGTTTAAGATAAACATATTGACGTTCTCCTGTTGACGCAAAAAACTCCGCTGACATGAATTTGTAGGATTAAATAAGCGTTTTATTACAGCTTCAAACGACTGCCTTGTTCTCAGTGACAGTGTATTGCACGAATTTTGAAACGCGACGAAATACATTGATGTCTTTAGTGGGTGGCCGTTTCCAAAAGTGTTGTTATTAGCATTTCAAAAGATGGCACACACCCACACTGGGGGATCGGCCAAGAATCGGGAGGCAGAGGTTCCTAGACACCTGCATATAATAAAGGAAAAAAGAAAAGTACGCGGGAGAGCAACACCGGTGGGTTCTGCATCATGTAGGGCATGGACTGAAGAGGTATAAGAGTCTGGATGAAAAACGACAAAAAAAGAAATATTTTAATAATTCAAAATGTAATAATGCATAGAAAAGAAAATATTGTAACACTTAGCAAGGCGGTTGACTGTTTCTTGGTAAGGAACTCACTATGAAGCTTTTCCTCTTTCACCAAGTGATCGTAATCTGCAAGGCAAATGGGATGCTTGAAATAATAACTGCAAGAACAATAATTGCAATAATAGCAAGGTTTTGGCCCGGTTTTGCCTTTTCATATCTCCAGTCCGCCTCAGCGAGCATGCTTTGGGATGGTTCTGATCGAACGCACATCGCTTCGAGAGTAGAGCAGAATTATAATACCAACAATAAATCACAGCAAAAAAAAAAAGATGGAAAGAAGGAAAAACATGCCGGTGGTGCGGAATCTCTCGAAGTCATATATTTATCCGTGTCAAATCCTCTTCAACGACCCTTCCCGGGGCTCAGCGCACGCTGGCATTTATGGCTGGCAGTAACGAATAAAGATAAAAAGCACTTCGGTGCTATCTCTGTATGTGCGTTTCCGCGCCGTATATAAGTCTGCGCCGTATACATTCGATCCTATACTGCGTAGCGGCCGAGTTGTTGCGTGCAACATTTGGAGTTATAGAGCGAGCTGACTGACCACTTCTGTTGAGAGCCCCGAATAGTGTCAAGCACAGTTTGAATGCACTGCGGTGTCAAGCTGTGCCTTGAAAACATCCGCACTGATGAAAAGTTAAACATTATCGACGCATAATTTGATACGGCACTCAATCAAGTACTCCTGGGTGGACCGCTATTTGAACGTGGATTTTATAAGTGTTCCTGTGCACTAAGCTCTTTTTCACAGCATGTTTTTTCTCCTCACTTAACTAAAGAGTCGCATGATGCACTATACTTTACGGGCTAGGATCACAAGTACCTGTAGCATTACAAGTGCATGTTTTTTGCTGCCTTGCGTAAATGCCTTTTTATTTGGGATCAATGCATGGGTCCGTGGCAGAAACCTTGCACGCAGACATGAAGGCCGGGGTTCCTGGGCGAGTACAGACCTCTGTGCCATTTCTTCATAGAGCATCATAAGGGTAACAATACCTGTTATTTTTTTTTCTCGTCTACCGTTCTTGTTTAACTCGATGTCTTACCGAGGAAATGATTCAATCGAACAACCTCAGGACGAACGGCGGCATACTCTAGACTGTTCGACGCACCGTATTTCGAAAGCATTGGATATTTTTTCACGAAGCAATACACTCGTCGCCTTCCTACAGTCTCAAGATTGGTCACCGCTGCACGCAATTAGGTGCTCGCACAACGCACACTGTCGTCGAGTTTGTCGGGGCTCCACAGCGGCATATCGCGTCAGCTTTCGTCCGCCTCTGCGTTCGTTCGTTGCTCTCCCGGCTTCGATACGTCGAATTGGCGCTGATCCTCGACTCCGCTTTTGCGTTGGTAGCTCGAAAAAAACTGTCCTAATCCCTTGGGCCGTCACACCCTCTCTCGGAACTGAGAGGCAGAGAGCATTGCCCGAGCGGCCATTGCCAGCCCTAGTCGTAGTCGACGTCATGAAAGCGTGTCCGAAACGCCGGCCGGCGATCATTGCGGTCCGGTGGCACTTTTATCAGGGGCCGCCAGACGCCACGGAGCGCGTCGCGCACAGCGCCCCATGCGACGCTGGGTGAACAACAATAGGGAAGATCGAATGAAACAGGGGTGGAAGCGGGATGTGAGAGGGAGCAAGGGTGGATAAAAGAACAGATAAACACGAGTAAATAAAGAAGGTTCCTTCCCTACATTTGTTTAATGTGCTTGCGATTGCAATACGAGAGCAGCATTTCGGGTCTCACGCTGGAGCACTTATGAAAGAAAGCTGAAGAGAATAGGAAGATAAAAGAACCGTTGGAAGCTATATATGAAAGAAGTAAAAAGTATTTGAAGCCAAAGTATTGATAACTGGTATTTCTAATTCTGTGGAACTGTGTGTTATAAGAGGGAAAATCTCATAAGCTGTCTGCCTTTCTCGATTCTCCTCCTATCTGCAAAGCTACATTCATTATAAAAGGACTACGCAGTTAACTTTCCCCTCTAATTAGAACTCGCCCCATTCCGAGAAAGAAAACAAAAAGAATCCTGAACGGTTTCCTTGGTTTCAATGACTGTTATCTCCTTATGTAGAAGAAACCCGAAGCAAAACGCAGTAAACGTAAGGAAACTTGAATTGGGAAAGGCGGCAATGAGAGACATGTCATTGAAGATCAAGAGAAGGGGAAACAAACAAGCCAAAAATTGCTAGTTTTCAACCCGCCTATTGATGGTGGAAGTGTGAACGGAGACGAGGAGACAGTACGTTTGGAGATTACGGTTTGGTTGGTGTTTGGGGGTTCAAAGTCCCAAAGCGACTCAGGCTATGAGGAACGTCGTAGTGAAGGGCTCCGGAAATGTCGGCCCCCTAGGGTTCTCTAACGTGCACTGACATCGCGTAGTGCACGGGCCTTTAGAATTTCGCCTCCATCGTGATTCAGCCGCCGCGGCGGGTATCTAATCAGAAATATAAGGACACAGTTCGCCTAAATTATTGAGACCATGAGCGATCAAGGTGATTGATATGGAGGAGAAGGCCTTAGCATGCAGGTTGCTTTCTTAAACGCACTAACTCGCGGTGCCCATATTATTTTTTTTTTTGCGCCGTCACAGAAACTGGTGAGCGCTCCGCGGATCTGGGGCGCACCCACTGAGCCCATCGGCGCAAACTTATTCCACAGCGCGGCGCTCTGGCAGTCAAACACGCGGGGAGGAAGGTTCCTTGGCATGTTTTTCAATTCTTTGAAATAATTAGAGATGTTGTCCATTTTGTTCAAATAAGTCGTCAAATTTTATTAAGAGTGTGATAAATGTAATCAAAAGTAGCCTTCAACAAGGTCATGAGTTCGAACTTTGGCTTGCTCGTCCATGTGCCTGCATGCTCTTGCGTTAGTAAACGGTGGCCCAAAACTGGCCACGCGTTTGAAGCTGGGCTGGAAAGAAAAAAATGACTGGCGGTTTGGCATTGTTGAGCACGAAATATTGTGCGAAAGAACAGTTTTTGCAGGTGAACACCACTTCCATGTATCTGAAAGTGCGATTGACGTGTCCACTCATCCCGAAAGCCAGCTACGCGCGTTTTTAATTTTTTCGTAGTCAGTGCCAATTTAGCCAATGTACACAGGCTCGTGTGGTGGTGGTGAAGTGCGGCAGTATGGCGGGGGCGTATTATGCAGCCTGGTCATTTCAGGCATGACTGTATTCGGGTTTTTTCTTTTTCCGCAGTTTTCCTGTGCCAAACAGTGTGATAAGTGAAGGAAGGAATTGGGAGCGGCCCGTGCCTTTAAGAAGAGCCTAGACACCAAGACAGTCCAAAAGCGGTCTCAAAGTTCTACACCAATTTATCCTTTGTGACCCGGTCAGAGTGATGCGTAGGGTCCGGCAAAGAGCAGCGGGACTTTGAGACTGTTTTGAGACTGCCTTTAGGCTGAGAGCGTTCCGTAATTAGGCCCCAGGTCAGCGCTTCTTGTACATGCGGTAACTCTCGCTGTGTGTGCCGAATCGATACGTCATAGGCCGCTGATCAAGCGAATAGCCGACGTTCGCGTGATATTACTAAACAATTAGGGGGGTTTACAACTTTTTCCGATTTTTCATTTTTCTCCTTAGTCGTCTATACACATTGAAACCGAACCTAGGGCAATTAAAAAAGAGTTTTTTTTTTCTATTTTGGTCCTGATCCAATGGTGACGTACTGTGTGTGCACTGGGAGGCCCTGGGTATAGTAGGCACACGCAATACGTCAAGGTTTCAATGCGTTCTTGCTCGACACTGCGCAAGTGACAAGCAACTTGTTTTCTTTGTGCGCTGGTGAACCATCCGATAGGAGTTTCAAGGAGTTGAGGCCCAACTTACCGAACTATACTTTTCTTATTTGTAAACCTCCTCTGAAGACATGCTTCAGAAAGATCTTTTTGAGCACTCTCTTCACCAGGAAGCTAGCAGCCAACCGATTACTTCATATTTTGTAGACACGTTTGAACTACACACGATTATAGAAGGTAGAGCGCTTGCTACTACATACAAAGGCTGCGTCATCTAGTTTGATGATTCACGAGCTTAGTATCATCCCAAGATGAGTGCACCACACGCCAATGTGCAACACGGCAATGATTTATGCTGCGCGCAGCAGGTCTTTCCAAAAAGAGAAGCAGCCCACACCGTGACCGCGCAAGGAAAACCTGCTCTGGCTGCGGAAAAAAACACCCCCACGCTCGCGTCAGCCAACGCTTGGCGACGGTCACAGCGTTTCCGGGAAAATAGCTTTGCGGTTACCCACGCCAAGCCCTGGCCGTGCAACCAGCGGGTCCGTCGTCGCCGAACTATGCCCCTGGCAAGTCCATTGCAGCATGCGCCGCCGCCATTGAACTCACGCAGACCTCAACCACAGACGACACCCCTTATACCGCCACCGAGGCACACCGCATAAAAACCTGGACTCTTTAGTGGTGATGGTGGAAAACGTTTATGGGCAGATACACTTACAGGAGGCTATGCATGCGCTTACCAGAGCCTCTCAGAGCCCGTCCCGCTTATCAACGGCGTCGCGATGCCATATTGTGCATGGCCGGCATCTTCTACTACTGAGTGTCTTCGGCGCGTGGGTACGAACGCACTCTCACTTGGTGCGCGTGAAAGACGCTCCGAAAACTGCAAATTGGTTGTTGGAGAAAGGAAATGGCGCAGTCTCTGTCGGACATCTCAGCGGACACCAGAACCGCGCCGTAAGGGAAGGGATAAAAAAAGAGAGTGAAAGAAGAAAGGAAGAAAGAGGTGCCGTAGTGGAGGGCTCCGAAATAATTCGACCACCTGGGGATCTTTAACGAGCACTGACATCGCACAGCACACGGGCGCCTTAGCGTTTTTCCTCCATAAAAACGCAGCCGCCGCGGTCTGGTTCGAAACCGTGTACTCCGGATCAGTAGCCGAGCGCCCTGAAACTTGCAGTTCATGGTAACTTGGCCCTACAGTATGGAAAAAAAGTATGGTGGAGCTGTCATAAAAAAAAAAACGTAAACCAATAAGCTCCTGCCTGTGCCACTACTACAATATGAAGAGTTGGAATCACATGTAAAGGGATGTAAGCTAGCAGGTATGTTGCGGAGCTCCCACCAAGATCTCATGAAACAAAGAGCAGCGTATGCTTAAGCTCGTGCCGAGTGCTTGTAGGCTTCTTATGTGCACCTGAACTTGGCCATAGCGGTGTAGAAGTTGACGAACATGAGAAGGCGTGGAGGCCGGGTTTATATCCTTGGCTGCTAAAACGGTCTTGTGTCATGATCGTGCTATTCATCTAATAAGGGCTTCTGTGGAATCTCGATGGTGTCGTTAAATCAGTCTTTAGTGGGAAGCAGACCGGAAGTGTCCGATGCCTCCAGTCTTGTCACGGGACACCTCAAGCAATTGAAGTTGTTAGCAACACTGAGCCCGCTGTTCTTGTGGGTGATCGATTTGAACTGCATACATAAGCTCTGGTAAGTCCCATAGTTTCTGTCGAATTTCACGAGGTTTTGCTGCGACAGGCTGCACCTGTCGTGCCTGGTGGTGTTGTTGCTGGTATGCTGATGAGCTTGATGCGGCTTGTCGGACTGTATTTTGCAAAAAATCCGCGCTGTCCTCCTGACTACCTTGGGGCTGAAAGTCGTAGCTTCGACGGGCTTGCTGCCTACCAGGATGTAGGCAAAACCATTTTAAGGCAAAAGCGTTAAAAGCCCGTTACCCAAAAATTCCGGCGTCGGCGTTGTCGGGAAAATCACGAGCGTGTCTGGCAGATGGTGCCCAGAGAGCGACCTAGGAGGAAGCTGGTGCCCAGAGAGCAACCTAGGAGGCAGGTAGGTCACCTATGTCACGTGAATTGCGGCGTCATCACAACCTGCCCATCGGATAGTGAGCAAATTGCCCACCGTGGCAGGTGGTAGATAAATTAATGATTGACCGCTCAGGAAGAGGAACCGGGGTCGCACCAGGCCCACCGCTAGGATCATCTCTCATCACAGGGCAGTGGCGCATCGCTTAACCGCTACACCACTGCGCCGGGAGGGTTATGAGGACTCCCAGGGATATATGAGCGTAAAATATAGAATGATCTCGTTACGTTATCGCGTCAGACCCTTAATGCGTATCTTGTGTGGAACCCCCATTTTTTTTATTTATTTTACGGGAGCCCACTATTATGTATGTCTACCAAATCGTCTGATTTCTGGTCGATGATCGTTCCTCCTGGATCGATTTCAGTAGGGCATTAGCCTCTTTAGCGGGAACATCTTGTACCCGTCGTAGCTTTACCTCCGCTTTGTCCAAGATGGTATCCAGCAGCGAGCGGGGGCCCTGACGTCTTCGAAGAAGCCGCTCCATTCGGTCCGTTGAAGCAGGACACCTATAAGCCTAGGTCGTAAGTGCCGTAGATCCTTAGGAAAAGGGAGTAGCTCGTTGTGTCTATTGATCGGCGTCGTGAAGGTTCTCATATAGGTGACCAAGGGGTGCCAATGCTTTCACTTAGCCATCGCAGCGTCGAGACGGAGCGTCAAGGTCAAGATATTTAAAAAAAAAATGGGATGGCGAGCGACTGCATGAGTGAGCAGGAGCTCGCAAATGTTGCGATGATGTTGGTGACGCCTTCTTCTCCTGATAAACAAATTGCAACAACTACCCTGCATGCAGGGTGGTATTTTGAAGCCGTGCTAACTAATCACCGAGAATAACGATGAATATAACTAGATAATTTAAACCAATATTTACGTTGCAGTGAAAAAGAAAATTTGACACCGAATAGTTACGAGAGACTCATGAGAGCTCCACATCAGGAGCATGCTACATGCCAACAGGAAAAGTTATTGCGCATTTGTTATCTGTGCGGAACAGTCATAGAGCGGCAAAGGGTTGGAAGAACATCGAACAATGTTTAAAAGCGACGAGGGGAAAATAAGGACATAAAGGATTCCTAATGTCAGCAAGCGAGGCAACACGATGCACGCAACTCAGGGGCGAAGGCACTCCAGAGTAGATGCTGCAGAATAGCGTGCGTAAGGACTCTCGCAGACAGCCACCCGAGGACGAAGCAAGTAACTTTCTTGCCCGGCGAAATGACCCGTGCAAGGCGGCGAGGCACCAGATGTGGGCGTTATAGCGGCAGGCACTCTCTTCGATGATGTTTGGCCCGTTGCTCTCTCTCTCTCTTTCTGTTGTAGGCGTTTATTTCTTGGGCAGCTGTTGCGCGTTCGGTAACTGCGGCGAGATTCTTGGAGTTGTTTTCGAAATTCTTACTTCATTACTCGCGCCCCGCACGCAAGGAATGCGCATGATTACTGCTCATATGATAATAAAAATATCTTGTAAGGTTATACGGTGAGAGTGCAAGGAAAATAAATGGTCTGCATAGTGTAGAATAGTGCAGCTGCAGCATGCGTATGGGCCATCGTTATTCCGCGCACCCAGATAAAGGTCTGTTTTGACAGACGGAGAAGCTGCACAGTGCGTTTGCAGGTATATGGTTAGCATTACCATTCGCATATACCATCAGTCTGAAACAGTCTTTCAACAATCATATTTTATAACGGTTAATTTTGTGGCTAACTACTTAGTGCCTAACCTCTAAGCATCGCCGAACAAATTTGGTCGATCATATAGCAATGTCCAGAGTTAAGGTGAATAACATGCGGTCAATGTGGAAAGGGTCCTCAGAAAGTATTGCCACTCATTTCTCTTCTCTTCTTAGCTCAAGGCAATGAAGTCTCACAGTTTGGCATAGTAATGCCTCTCGCGTGTGTGAGCTCATTTGCAACGGCATTGCGCAGATGCACTGGCGTAGCAGGCCACGGTAAATGCGTTGGTGTCGAAATGCACTCCTGTTGAAATTTTAGTTCCACGAGAGGAATTTTTAAGACTCATGAACGACAGTCCCTGTAGTGTATACCCAAGTTATGCGATCGACGGAGCATCATTGAACGTCGCGTTAAAAGTGTCGAGGTTTCGGGACATGCCGAAACAGATCAGAATGACCCAGTGTGGTAAGGTCTGCCTGCAATTGCAACTGTCACCATGCAGCCGAGGCGTACTGCAGCGCGCCCATGACATAGATTTGGATGTGAGACCTAAAGACCAGATAGTAAATCTGTACACCTATATCGGACTCCAAAAAAGAAAAGAACTCAAGCGGTGTTAACAATGTGCCGTACCTAACGGGAGTCAGCGGGAGATTCTGCTACGTCACGTCCCAGCCCACCCTCATACAAGGCTGAAAATAAAAGTGGCGATGACCAAATTCATCTAGAAAATACTTCAGGATACTGCCTACTGTCCTTACTTAACTGCCACCTTCAGTTTATCTTTCCGAACCACTGAAGGATGCGACCCGCAGATTCCGATCTGACAAAAATGAGAACATCATTCGTTTTCATTTCAGAATAATAATTCATGGGGTAAAAAAAAAAACGCATTAATGCCTCTGCTTCGCGGTGGCGTAAAGCCGTAGGGACGGCCGGAGATTACATAAAAGCAAGGCACACGTCCATGGGTTGCCTTGAGGCACTCCAAATAAATTTCATGAGTTTGCAATAAACAGTGCTGATGAAAAAAACATCAAAGTGATCACATTGTAAGGTGCCTGTTATAATTGTTGGTGGCGTCGACGCATCATTAGTAACCTGCCAGTACCTTGCGTGCTTTTGGTCTCCAAAACCTTAACGAAATATCGTCTGCATTTGGTATCAGCCTCTACAAAAGACATGACCATAAAACGGAGTAGCTGCATCGATCAGGCCTAGCCTTGATCTTAAAATCTATTTACGATGTTCAACAGCTCAGGTTAACAACCTTTCAGAAGCCTTCACCGCTTGCCCGACATCATATGATCGCTTCGTGCGCGATGGTTTGACCCGTGTCCGTGCCATAATCGGCGTGAAAGATATCCTGAGCTTATTGCGCGCGAGCTCAGTCTTTAAAGGTGTGGTTATAAACCTTCGCAACCCTAATAACAACTTTAACTAGTTCGTTTCATGCCACTTCCTCAATCGCTATGTGTGGTAATCTAGACAGATGTTGGCGAATGTAGCCCCTTCTGTGCTATCGCTGGTGGCTGTTGAGAAGAACTAGCGACTTCGAGGTACGACGGAAGGCAATTTGTTAAAATAGGCCAAGAATCAAAAGAAAAAGTGGCGGAAGATTTAGCATGATTATGCCAAATGCGAAAGAGGTGCGCTTGCACTTCGGTTTTCATTTCGGTTTCCGCTCGGGGTGCAGTTTAAGGGGGCAATGCATTGGAGGTGTGTTCTGGATTCTGATGGAAGTTAACAACGGCTACGACATCCGAAGCACAGCGCGAGGGACTGGGAGTTAGGAACAATGAATATTTGGGTGTGGTGGTGATGTGGTGGTCTAATGCAGTGGCCAGCAAAGCTGATCGATTCGCGACACCGAGGGTTCGAAACCTACTCGCGGCCATAAAGTGTCTAATTGGTCATAATGCTTGCTGGCAGGTTGCCACCTGTGGACCGTGGCAGGTGAGCTACCTGTCAGAGGCTTCGGACTGACAAATGTCTGTGAAATCTGAGATTGAGGGGTTTAGTGAATAATATGCTGGTCATCTGCTCTCCGACTTCTCTGCTCCGCTCAAGATTACGCCCATTTCCTCATTCTCCCTTGCACCTCATAGGCTCGAGTGTGCTCTTTAACTAAACATGCTTTTCTTCTGCCTCTCAACTTTACGCCCGCAGTAAGTACAACTATTATAATGCAAATGACTCGTCATCTCTAAAGTCTTTATTCTACAAGCAGTAGCATATGAGGCCCCTTTTGTGTCCGTCGAACCCGAAATGAACATGTGTGATGGCTCGAAGGTGTCTAATACTTCCATGCTCAGCAGTCGAGTCTATTCTTTCTTGCTTACACATCTCGCGCAAGCAGCAGGCTCTGTAATAATTGCAACATCGCGACCATACGTCGCCCCCAGAGATTGATTTCTCATCCATTCCGAGTAACTCGCAATCGCCTTCTCTATATTTTTCTTCTTTTTAACAAGACGAACGACGACCAACTTGTATTTTTCCCCAATGTCTGCTCAACTTTTCCTTCGCTTGTTTAACACACCTTTTTCATTTCGCCTCACGACGGTCTTCGGTCGACGCTACAGTACACTGCTCACGGAACATCTAGCATGGGATACAGACACATCATGCACTTTAAGCAAAAGAACAAACAAGAAGGGAACCGGACACAAGAGGCCGGCCGGAAATAAGAGTTTTGTAGAAGCCACTCACGTCGGACGGAAGACGACCAGACGTCTATAAGATGACCGGGAGGAAACATGACGAGAGTTTCATTGCCAAGGGTTATAGAGCCCGCACATGGACACACTCGTTTCTGGCCACCCTTTATCTTCTCCCCGCACCATTCTCCAGCGCCTCCTTTATCTGTGTGCGCGCCCGGCCTGCAACAACAAGATGTGAACAAAGTAGACGGTTCGCTGGGCGGGAAACGGGAGATACTGTACAGCTCGGGATCAGGCCACCCGGCAACAGACTGGCGCGAGAGAGGTTCGTTGTCTCGATTCATTTCTCTCGCTTCTCAATGGGAGGGAGGTTCCCCTTGGCTTTCCAGTTTTCATTACTATCACCGAACGTGACCTGAATGGAGCAGCGTGGCGACGCGCGCCTTCTTCTTTATCGCTGTGGGGAAGTAAAGGAAAGGAAAGGAGGATTTTGTCGCATTAGATTAAACCGTTAGGGGTCGGATGATGCGTCCGGTTAGGCGGACGGAACGACCACGCTTAATACCGGATGCGCGTGTGGATAGCTAGTGCGAGAAGGCGTTCGCTTGATGCGATTCGCATGAGAAAGAGAACTGTGACCTTTTGATCTCCAAGATCAACGAAATTGCGTACGAGGTAAAAAAAAAACACTTCAGTATTCATTCCCATTCCAGTGGCCTCCTAAAGCGTCACTGATGCTTATCAAGACAGTGTGACCAGCCGCATCATATCCAACAATTCTGAACAAAAAGCAGCTTTAATCAGGAACAATTTGACGAGCGCAATTTCTTGTTATATTGTAAGATTTCACTATAACAATCAATATATCCGCAGATCTCTCGTAGGCAGGCTTGAATTTTTTCATATTAACGTTTTCGCTATGATCAAAAGCGTTCTTCATTGGTTTCCTATGACAGTCTTAAGTGCTCGATGCCAGTGATGGAAAAAGTTCAAAAGAAAGATTTTGCTACATATCAAAAGGATGGACCATTACATTCAATGTTTCAATACCAGCACATTACCGTTTTCCAATGTTAAAAAAATTTTGTCCAGGAATCTTAACCATGATATCCGTCGTAGATGGTGTTACGACAGTATGAAAAAGTGCTTGATGATTACACCCAACCTCTTGGAGAAGGTAGAGCGGGCATTTCATTTTCCTCAAATCTATTGGAGGTCGACTTGAGTGTAGCTTTATATCGCGCATCGCCTAAAGTTACTCAAATAAAAATTATTTACCATCATAACCAGCATAACCGCGCAGCGGCTAGATTGACTGAAGAGTACACTAAGGGTACTTGAGGGGATGCTTGTAGCGCGACAGAAAACATACAAGGGAGAGAAGATGAACGGGACAAGCGCTTGTCCCGTTCATCTTCTGTCCCTTATCTCTTTTTTGGCGCGCTGCAAACATCCCCTCAAGTAAATTAAACCAACTCGCCTAGCGGAAAATTTTATTGACACTCACGGTAAATGTAGCACGTTTAACTGTGGCACCCTAAATCATTGACGTTTGCTAGTTGCCGTATATTTCTAACCGCATTGTGAAGTGCGCGCAGCGACTCCCGCGTTAAGTCGCCTGAAAGTCGTAAAATAATAGAAAATTGGTGCAGGCCATGAGTACAAAATTGAAACAGCGTTATTTGCAAACGGTTCTAGAGTGAACGGGGACCAACAGCTATTACAACAGCTTACGTCGATAGTATAATCAAATCTGTTTGCTTATAAAATAAACGAAACGCTTAAATGGCAAATTGCCGACGTGTTGAAGAAACCGGCATAACAAGCAAGTTTCAAGAAGGCATAGATTCACTTAACCTTTTTTTTTGCAAAGGGCGCAAAACACTGGCAGAGCACATTGTTGGCCGTGCTCGAGCGCTCTCCCGCTGACTTTGGACATGCGGGCTTGGGAGAGCCGTATCAGGAGCCAGTGCGGCGATGCTTCCTAGGACGTTGATAAGACACGTTCATTCTGCTGTCGCACTGTGTGCAGACCGTGAAAATCACTCTCACAGCAAATATGTGGTCCTTATTAGAGCACGGAGCATTCTACATGACACATTCGTGCACTTCCGTGGGTTTAAAAGACGAATAATTAAATGTTGGAGAACAGTCTATGTACACGAAAATTATGCAGCTCGTTCGAAGAAAACACCACCACTTGTTCTTCGCTTTCATGTGCAACACAGGGACTGATTTAAAGGCAGGGGGTGAAGAGTTACAATTGACAATTTTGTTTTCGTCGAACAAGCTAAAGAAGTAGAATGGCAAATACCACACAGTGCACTCCTGGCAACTGTTACCTCTTAAGGATTCACATACATTCGCTCATGTTGCAACTTGTTCGAGTACTTTGTTTGTTTGTTTTTCACCACTTGGCTTAAGTTATTTTCCGCACGTACACAACATTATATGAGCACTTCAGCTAGCTGTATGGAAACGCCCCAGACGTAGGAACCAACAACCTCGGACAAAAAAAAAACATCTTTTTTTTCTTCGTTTCTAAACGCGTTTTGAATATGCGAGCGAGCAAAAGGCGTGTCACGGACATCCTCACTGCGCTTACGACCGCGACAGTTAGAGACAACAGTCCATTTGGAGATATCTTCTGCACAACGTCGAGCAAAAGTCATAACAGTGGCTTCGCAAGGCAGGTATTTAGTTTCCCCGAATAGTGAATAGCCACTGAGTTGGGCGTGTTCTATCGTACAGTCTTCCTCAACAAAACTATAAACGCTGTGGTCACGCTTCACACAATGTCGTCACCAAAATTTATGTAAAGTCCCTGGATGTACTCGTCTCTAAGTAACGGTAATTTACTGACGCGCGCGCAATTTGCCGCCTAACTTTCTCAGTTGGCATTACGTCACTCATCGACTCGCAGATGACCGTGCAGCGTCGACAGCCTCTGGGGTGTCACGTCTGCCCCCTGTGGGCGTGAAACGAGTTAAATTGGGGCACGCCCAACGGGATACTAACACCTGCTAGCAGCGTGAGGAAAAACACGGTGGGCGTCAGCCGCTGTCGGTGGGAACATGCTATCGCTGCATCAACTCTCTATTTATTTAGGGCCTTTCGCAGACTTCACATTTATAGAGCAGCAAGCTGGTGCCCTGCCTGCCTGTAGCTCGACAACAGAAACCAAAAAAAAAGAAAATGGTACTCATAGAGCTACAATAGTTTTAGAAAGTTTAAGGCACCGAACATAGACAGCAGAGCCAACAATCCTTTGAAGTACCACATTCTTTTCGCCAGCCAGAGGTAGGTGAGTGAAATTGTCCGCACTCCTAACTAAATAACAGAGCTCCATAGACCATGGTTGCCTTTTGCTTTGTTGAGAATTAGCCTCCAAAAAGAAGGCTGAGGCCGGATTTTCAACCTTCTGCTTCGTTATCCTTTCATTTAGTCGTGACGTCAATCGCGACGAAATTAGCGATAGGTGGGGAAGCAAACCAGCATTCACACGCAGGGCCAGTCTAGAGGCGGCGTCGAAGCATGTCACCCGACCGCAGCAGATTGCAGTCCGTCCCTGTCACTGGGACCATGCTACGCCAGTTCGCCACTCCACACCACAGTTTCTTTCCTGACACGGAATTATCGGCAAGCAAGCCGCGTGCCTTCGATCCTCGTGACACTGCAGGCCCTTTTTGCATGATGATAGCCTGCGTGGAAAAATTTGTTAAAAGTGAACAGATTCTGGTCGGCGCGTCGTTAAATCGACATCTCAAATCCTTTCAATGCACTGCACTATCAAGGCAGATTCAGTGGACAGCAGTTTGCTGCATAGCCTCTTGCCGCCCCCTATCGTGCTTCCCGCCGTTTCCTTCCACGCAGTTCTCACGCGGCGGTGCATCACTCCTCTCCCCTGTTGTCCCTGGGCCTTACAAAACATCCCCTACAATCTCCCTGCTTCACTTCCTCACCCATCCGCCGCCTTGACTTCCAACGATCCTCCGGAAAGCACGCGTCTGCGTATACATGTTCGCTCGCTCCCGCCTCTGGCCACCGCCTCGGCCGCTCGAGCAGCTCATTCGCGCCATGCTGCCGCGAATACGCGGCGTTAATTGCGGCGCACTTGCCAGGAAGGGGAGAAAGGGGGTGGCGACTTGAAGTTTCTCGAAACGACGATAGAGGGAGCGCGTTTTTACGCGCAATAAAGCGAGAAGGGGTGAAACGGTTTCCCCTGCGCTCACGGAGAGACGCCGCTCGTTCTGCGGTGCGCTTCTATCTTTGTTCGTGCGTGTATCTGTGTGCGCGTTTACTCCCCCCCCCCCCCCCCTCCCGGTGCTCTCCGTTCGTCCAAGCGTGAAATGCGATACTGTTTGCGGCGTTTCAGGGCTAGTGTAGGCGGAGATAAAGGGCGTGAAATGTGTTCCGTTGGCTTCTCCGCGCGGCACTTACTACAGTGCAGCCAGCTAAGAAAGCGGGCTTTGCTGGACGGAAGCCGGCGGAACTTGGCTTGATTTAGAGGGGCTATAAATGACGCGGTGCGTTTCGATGTGGCGCTGTCGCGAGACTTCCTCGTCGTGGCATGAGTGCGTGAGTAATGGAAAGCGGAGCGTGATAGCCCGAAGACAAAGTAAACGCTTTTTTGCGTGCCTTCTGCACACGTGCCCGACCCATAAAAGGCGAAGCTAGCGTCGTAAAATTGAAATATTGGCGCGAATATAAAAATGGACTATTGATTTCACTTTTCCATCTCGATGAGAGTGTTTCGTTTTATTTGACTAATATCTGCGACAACGACGCGCCGCGATAGCGAAAACCATTTTTCAGGAGCCTCCGTAGGCAGCCTATTTGTATATATCCCGCTTCAGTGGCTTGCGAGAACATTTCTAGCGGTAACGTAGGAGAGATATTTTGTGCTTGCTGTAGTGACGCCAGCAATATTTGAACGGCACTTTTAACGCAACCTTATAAGCGCCTCTTCATTTTAAGTTTTCCGAAGCATAAGTACGGAAAGAAAAAAGTCACAGGATTTTAACCGGGTTAAACCGTGTAGGCATGTGAAAGAATGTGTTAAGCCTAGTTAGCTCATGGTTTTGGTTTCTGCTTGGCTTGTGCAATTTTAACTCGAGGCGTGCCCGCCTGCGGCGATAGCATAGTGCCCTCGTGCAGTGGCCAGCGAAGATGATCTGTTCGCGCCGCCGCTGGTTTGGAAGCCAGTCACGGCAATGCTTATTTTATTTCTCCAGGTTGGACAAGTCACCCTCAAGGTCAACCTTCACTCAAAAGTTTTGGTTGGAACCGCGTGAAGTACTGCTCTCCGACAAAAATCTTTTACACTGTGAAACGCTGCAAACATGCTCGGAGCTGGTCTCTTTTAATAGATTCGCTGATTTCTCTCCACAGATCACCCTGCTCACTACATATTACGCACAGTGAGAAATTATAGAGGCTCACTAAAAACACGTGCGCAGTTTTCTTCAAGTAATCTGGCGTGGCTAGTAGTAGGCGCTTACGGTGTTATGGGTGGAAGTTCGCCTCTCGAATACTTTCGCGAGATACCACTGCTTACTGCTGAGTAAAAAGAATCTGTTGGCCGCAAATAAAAACTCTTAGACCGATCTACCAACGAGGTAAAAGAAGATAAGAAGCAAAATTCGGGCACATTTAATGTTTTAGAGCCACAACTGTTAAGCCCCCGTTCCTCGGTTTCGCCTTTGTAGTCTTTCCGTCTGGTAGTGTGTCGTAGTCTGTCGTTGCCGGCGTAACCAATTGGTGCTTTGTCATGGGAACCACTCGGAGGGTGGTTATCGCGCAAGGAGGAAGGTATGACAGGTATGAAGAAATGCGTAACCGCTGGGCGGTACCTACAAGAACCACCCGAGGGTTGTTTCCGTGGAAAGAGCAGGGTATTGGGAGAGCGGAGAAATCTCCAATCGGAGGACGGTTACCCTGGAAGGAGGACGGTATGGCGAGACCTTAAAAGGCGCAAGCGGTATGCGGTTGCCAAGGAAACCACGGTTGCCCTGGAAGAAGGCTTTACGGTGAGAGCTTAGGAAGGCGTAACCAGAGGATGATTGCAACTGCAACAGTCGGGAAGGCGGTTACGTGGAAGCAGGTGGATGTGGCGGAAGCGGAGAAAACCCCTACCGGAGGATGATTAGCGCGGAACGAGGAGGACATGGCGAAAGCGTTAGAAAGCGTAGTCGATACATGGTTGCCACGAGAACCAACCGGAGGGTAGTTGCCTTAAAGGAAGGACGGTTACCGTGGAATGACGGTACGGCTAAAGGAAGAGGAAATGGAGAGAGTGCAGGGAGGCGTACCACGGTAACCATCCGGGACGTGGTTACCCTGGAAGGAGGAGGAGGAAGGGTGTGACGAGATGGGAGAAATATAGCATGTTCCATCTGCGACATATGCTGCGAAATGCGTTGCCCGAGGAGATCATCGGTGGCACTGCGCTTCTATAACGGCCGACTGGGGAGTAGACCGGGACGAAAAACGGCTGTGCGTGAAAACTAAAAAGAGCATCCTAGGACAATACAGATGTAACGTATCTCTCATTTTCTCTACAACATATCATAAAGTACCAATACCTTAACAGCTGTCGCTGAATATCGCGTTTACCAGCGGTAACCATCCTGTCAATTTTTAACGCGACAGCGTTAAGGCTCTCGGTATGCACAAAAAAACTGCGTCTTTCTCGGCGTTGTGAGCAAAAAATCCCCGGAGAAGCAACCTAGTTGGGCAACCTAGGTCACGCGACCTTGTGGCGCCATCGCAACCTGCCCACCGGATTGTGAGCGAAATGACCACCGTGGGAAGTGGCAGTTAAATTAATGGTTGCATGCGAGAAATTGCCGAGGACGAGCAACCTGGGTTCCACAAGGCCACCCGACGGCAGCACCAGCCATCACAGGGACATCGCATAACCGCTGCACCACTCCCAGGCATCGATGAATGTAAATTCGAGAATGAAGGATTCCGCATATATGAGCGTTAACCCAATATATCTACCGTATCATACCTTTAAGCCGGGGCTTAAGTGGCTCCTCGAATTTTTCGTTTTCCCCTATGTCATTCTTTGGCCGTCAGTTTGTACGTACTTATTAATGAGGGATAAAACGTTCTCGTCTACTCTATTTAGCAACGCCATAGGCTCTGCACGTGCGCCATGACTGGATGCATGAATGCGTCATCCGCGGCACACGCCTTTCACAGGTGACTCTTCTCACAGACTCCAATGAAACGATACCGAAGTGCTTAGGCAATGTTAAGCTTCGGTGAAAACTTCGCGGCCCGCCTGACACCTTTATGCTAATTACATGCTCTAGCGTCGAACTGATTCAATCAATCAATCAATCAATCAATCAATCAATCAATCAATCAATCAATCAATCAATCAATCAATCAATCAATCAATCAATCAATCAATCAATCAATCAAGTAATCGATTAATAAATCAATCAAAAACAGGCATCATGGCCATTGGATGGAAGCAGGGGAACAAGTATTAGTACTCTGTGAGACCTTGTTGGGCGTCTTGCATGTTCTGTACTAAACACCCACGGGCCTATGGAGCTTTGCATCAGCAATCAGCATTCAAGCTGTTTTTTGGCAGTGTAACACAAAGACCAGAGCACCAAAAATTTTTTAAAGGAAAACAGACAGAAGAGGGTTTTGATTTTCCCGTGATTGTTTTGTTTAGGAATAAGGCGTGCTAGGTTGTCGGCAACAACTTGGGTGAAAATTCGCACACAGAGCGCGCGGCCGCATGCCGGTATGTGCAATTTTTTTTTTATTGCGACTTCATGCCTGCTGGTATGAAGTATTATTTAGAGCTAGAGATGCACACCGGACTCTGGAAAGAAGTCCAGCAACGTCCGGTGGTGCGGCCTACTGAATCTTACTGAATCTAGTCTTCTGCACTCAGCGGTCGACGTGAGGGCGGTCTGCACTGGAGCAGGTGTTCCTGCCGGGTGGCGCGCTAAGAGGATCAGGACCAGAGCAAGTGTCTGGTGTCCGCCTCGAAGACCGGAGCGGGAGAGCAGGAGTCGCCGAACGGGGCATAGTAAAGTGCCGTTCACGACCAGGTGTCTTAACGAGTGTTTTCCATTAGAGAAAGACAAATGCTCTATGCCTGATTTTGCTTATGTTTTGACAAATGAGCAGAGCCTGCATCAATAAGCTCTTAGCCGTTCAAGTTATTCTAAGCGTCTTTTTTTTTAATTTGCAAAATAAATGTATAATCAAAATGAAATTGTAAAAGAAGCTCTCTATTAAGGACTGTGAATTTGATGACTGATTATGACCAATTATTTTTACGGAGATGCGCTTACCAGTGCTCGTTACAATCCTATTGTCCTTCCTTTCTTTTAGCGCTCCTTAATTGAACTTTTTTTCATGGTAGGCTTTAAGCCGTTCCTCTAAACTTGAGGTCGTCATTTTATTGATAACCAAGTGTTCCATCTTTTCTTCCCTTGTTCATCATCAACGTGAGCACACAACGCCCTTTCAGGAACGTTTTCGATGAACACACAGATTACGCTTAAGGAGAAGTTGGTTTAAGTGTTCAGATAAAATAGGGAGGCATATTAGTCACAAAGGCAGCACGGAGCTCGTTGTATATTGAAAAGCCTGACTTTTCCTTGGTCTGCAGTTACATTCTGGCAACACACTACAATACAAAATTGCGTCTTCTGCTGGGAGGCATGACGTCAAAGCAAAGCATAACTGAAAGTGCAACCTGTATATTGCTGTCTGGGAGCAAATCTTAATTTCTTAATTTCTCATGGTATAATTCATTGAGTTAATCAGCATGTGTCCCTTCCGCCTGAGGAGAAGATACCGTTACCAGAACTACATTGCGGTAATTTTTCGTGTCCTTTCACAATACTTATGTTACCTTCATAATTATAAGTATGTAAAATTGAAAACTTAAACTCAATAAGGTGACTCACATTGAGCGAGCACATTTTCGGGGCACATTCTTGAATGGTTTGAGGTTCGCAAGAACGCCAGCCGTCGGTAAGCTAATACGGCGAAACATTTTCATGATGAGAAAGTCCCTCGAATTTTTTACAGTGTTTCGATTACGTCACGAGTACTGAGCATCTTTGGAGCATCCAGTGACCAGTCAAATTTAAAATAACTGATCCACGAATAGAATGACCTGCAATGTTGAGAACACGTTCACTCTATGTCATTAGGACGTCCTGTTAAACCTGGGTGCACTCTGCATGTCCTTCGTTTGACCAGGATAATTTTGTTATAACATTGGGACCAACGCATGCCCGGGAAATGGATGTCTTTATTCCGAGCGGCCGTACGTGTATGCTGATAAGTGACGTCACAGGGGTCACGCCCAGAGATTGTCTCGCCAGATACACATGCGGGCGTGTTAGCCGACTTTCTTCGCTATCACACTCCTTCCCGATTAATTAATCACACGCCGTCGCTCAAAAGTTCTCTTGTCGAAGCCATTCTGGCTGCCTTCGCACGCGAGCACTTCTACGTAGCGCTGGTTCCTACTGTGGTCGAGACAGTGTTGGCCAAGGGAGCCTCCGCCAGCTTCGCCGGCGCTGGGTGCACCGTGGCCGTCTGGGTTAATCAGTCAGGCTCTACAGCGGTGCCGCTGCTGGTCTCCGATGGCGACAGTGACGTGTCAGGTCGAGATGGCGACACTTACGCCAGTCGGGTCGGCTCAGCACCCACATCCTTGTGCGGAGGAGTAGAGCTGGGCTTGGCGTGCAGAGGACGCAAGTAATCGGCATGCGTGAAGCGCAATTCATTGCGCATTTTCACCACGTATGCCACAGCTCGGACCGCCTGGGACGCAACACCTTCTTCACAGGCGACACACTCACCGTGCAATGTTTTCACAAAAACACGGTCGCCCACAACAAAAGCTCGCGCTTGCCCATGAGACAAATCGCGTTGTGCCTTCAATTGCTCGTTTCTGTTACATGGTCTCTACAAATGTAGGCTTGAGTAAATGAAGTTTTACGCGTGGCTGACGCTGCAAAAAATTGTAAGCGGGTTATTTCGCCGTCACACTACATGGTGTGTTACTAAAGGACATGAGGAAGCTATCAATTCTTGCTTGCATAGTCCACTTCGTATGCGGCGCCTCATTTCTAAGTACCTGCTTCAGCAAAGCCTTTTTCACGGTTTGTATCGTTCGTTCTGCAGCCCAAATGAATGCTGCAAGATAAGGTGTGTGTGTGTGTGTGGGGGGGGGGGGGGGGTGGTACGAACGTGTTTTACGCTGTTAGTGCTCAGCAGGTGAGCGAACTCAATTCTGGTAAACTGTGGCCTGTTGTCGCTCACCAATACTCGAGGGAAGCTGTTAGCGGTAAAAACACCCCTAAGCTTCTCAATGGTTTTAATGCAGTCGTTGACGGAGTATGCCGTACTTCAAACGATTTTGAGAATGAGTCTAACAGTACGAGGAACACGTTCTCTTCTATTTGCGCAAAATCCACATGCACGCGTGACTACCTGTGCACATGGCACGGCCATGGGTGAAGAGGGACCGGTCGGGAAGCAGGTTAACTGCTGGGCATATTGTGCGTCTCGGCACGTACTGTTCAATCACTAAATCGATCCCCGGCCGCAAGACAAAGCTTCTCGCGAGCTTTTTCATGCCGTTGGTGCCTCATGTAACATGGTTAGCACGCGTTCCCTAAGGTGTTTTGGGATTACAACTCTCACACCCCAAATCACACACCCCTTCTCCTGCGATAGCTGCGATGCCTTCGAATCGTCTTCATACTTTCTAGGCTATCTCGACAGCTGTCAGCGAAAGGCATTGAAACGCTGACCAGGCCCCGCCACGGTGGCTCAGTGGTTAGGGCGCTCGACTACTGATCCGGAGTTCCCGGGTTCGAACCCGACCGCGGCGGCTGCGTTTTAATGGAGGAAAAACGCCAAGGCGCCCGTGTGCTGTGCGATGTCAGTGCACGTTAAAGATCCCCAGGTGGTAGAAATTATCCCGGAGCCCTCCACTACGGCACCTCTTTCTTCCTTTCTTCTTTCACTTCCTCCTTTACCCTTCCCTTACGGCGCGGTTCAGGTGTCCAACGATATATGAGACAGATACTGCGCCATTTCCTTTCCCCCCAAAACCAATTAATATTGTTATTAAACGCTGACCGGTATTCGGATGCCTCGTTTTTCGCGGGTACCGGTTGATGCAACCTTGACAAGGCGTCTGCTACCTCTGCATTTTCCCCCTTGCTATACTTCAGTTGGTACCTTCAAGCCGAAAGCATTATAGCCCAGCGCTGCATACGTGTGGCCGCCACTGTTGGAATACTTTATCGTACCTATGAAATTTCTTTAGTCCAGAAGGTTAAGGCCAAAACCTTGCGCTCATATTACGCATACTTGCTTGCGCGACGAAAATGCGATTGGTTTCTCGTCACCTCAGCTGCCTCGTGAAAGATAACCGCTCCTAAGCCATATGATGATGCATCGCAAAGCATTGCGAGCGGTTTCTTGACGTCATAGAATGTCAGCGCCTTACTGCTGGTCAGCATGGCTTTCGTATCATTAAACGCATCACTGCATTCTTTCGTACACGACCATTTTTTATCTTCAAAAGCTGATAAACCGGCTCCGCTACAGTTGAGGCGTTCTTTGGAATAAAAATTCCACATACCCAAAGAAGCTTTGAGCTCTGACGGTGGTTGGCTCCGGTGGTTCTGAGATTGCCCCTTATTCGTGGCGTCCGTAGGGTAAATACCTTCTCCAGTTACCGTGTGACCCAAGTGTATGATTGACTTCTGAAGAAAGTCCGGATTGAGAGTGATGTTATATTCACTGACGCGCTGCAAGACGCCCTCCGGTGTCTTCTGGCAGTCTTCTGTGTGATGTCCAGTCACGATCACGTCATTAGGGAAACATCCCACGTGTTGGATGCCGTGAAGCATCTCATCTATCATGGACTGGAATATTGCCGGTGCACTGGCCACGCCGTGAGGTAGGCGTTGGAATTCACAAGACCCTATGCTAGGGTTTAACTGTCAGAAAAGGTCGGGACTCTTGAGTGGGTGACAATTGCTGGTATGCCGAAGAAAGGCATAGCACTCAAAACACATTTCCTCCTGCTAAAGCAGTGTACATATCCTCAGTTCTGGGTAGTGGGTAGTGATCTGTTTTCATTGAAGGGTTTACGGTTACGTCATAGTCCCCACATAAACTGATACTGCCGTCTTCTTTCAAGACTGTGACTAATGGCGTTGCCCAGTCACTGCGCATTACTGGCTACAGCACGCATGTTTCGACTTGCTGCAATAGTTTCTGCACAACCTTTTTCTGCAGTGCAAACGGTACAGGCTTTGTGCGGCAAAAAACAGGAACGGCTCCCGATTTCAGAACTACTTTTGCTTGGAAATTCTGTATTGTTCCCAATCTCCCAGAGATAACAGATGGGTACTTCTGCTTTAGAACCGCCACTCTGTCTACGAGTGTCACCTACCCCATTTCCAGCTAGACAGTTTTGCAATGTTCCAGCCAATTCCGACTAAGCAGTGCTGGTAACCGCCTTCCGCTGTCCCTTACAACAATGACAGGTAACGTCATGCTCTGATACTTGCACTGAACAGCCACGTCACACTGCACTTTAAGTTGTATCTGCTCTCCGGCATACGCGCGAAGTGACATTTTGCACGGCTCACATCTTACGTGCGAAATGTGAGACTAGTACACTTGTTCTGGAACAACTGTGACGGCTGCTTCCGTGTAAATTTGCATACTGAGTGTGTGTCCCTCAATTACTACTTCATAACACGATTGGTTTGAGTTAACCAAATGATACAGTTCATGCTCAGAGTATTCGTCGAAACACTAGAGGGCATGCGTGCTATTTGATTTTCCCCTAGCAGACGGACACACTTGTCTCAAGTGGCCCACTTTGGAACACTCTTGACAGAGATGTTCGCCAAGAGACTTCCGACGTGTGTCCCCTGCCGCATCTTTCACATTTCTTACTGTCTTGCCTTTTCCTTTGCTTTGCTTGCCTCAGCGCTTGACGCGGTCGGCCTTTCATTACGTGCTCCCATCCCTCTTTTTCTCTTAATCGCATTTCCGTACTGTCTCGCACAGCTAGTTCACTGTCTAGGGCGGTTTTGCATGCGCTTTTAAACGACAAATCTCGTTCCGCGAACAGAGCACGCTGAGTTTCTTCATCCCGTATGCCAGCAACTAGCCTGTCTCGGAGGGCATCTTGTAAGAAGTCGCCATAGTCACGGTTCCTGACCAAGTGTTAAAGTTCTACAATGAACCCTTTAACTCTTTCACCCTCCTATTGCACGCATCTGGTAAACAAACACCGCTCCGCTATGACGGAACTTCCGGTGCTCTTTCAGGAGACCTTTAACTTCTTCGTACGACTTTTCTCCAAGTGATGTCGGAACCTTGATACTTCTTAGTACTTCATAAGCGTCTGGGCCTATCACTGTCAAGATGATGGAGAGGCGCTTTTCGTTGGCTACCTCACATGCCGTTGAAAAGTGCTCAAACCGCTCCAAGCACGATTCAAAGTTTTGCGTTTTAGGGTCGAAGTCTGATATCTTCCCCCCTGGCGACATCTTGAAAGAAGTACAGAAGTTCTCTACCCATCCATTTTCTCCGAAGTGTTGTCCCGCTCGGACTGTTGTTGGCGTTCAGTGTGGATGCGGGACCGGTGGCCGCTTCAGCGATGTTGTCCTCAAGGAGCACAGACGTAGCTAACGGCGATGCTGCTATCCGTGAGCGTCCGTAGGCGGTAGTGGTACCCCAAGAGCACGTACTTTTTCCTTTTCCTTGAACGCTGGAATAGGGTCCTGCCCGCACGCAGGCGCACTCTGCATGTCCTTCGCTTCACCAGGATATTGTGTTGTTAGTGCTTGGGAATCTCCCTGCCTTTTATCTAGCTTCGCGCACTGCTACATCTTGATTCTACGGGGCGTCATGAACAACGGCAGCGTTTTTATCTTTTTTTTGTTCTCATCAAGGTAAACGACTAGGTATAGTAATGGCTAATAAAAGGGCAGCGAGAAATTGCCCCATATAATTACAGTACCTCATTGTTGCAATATAAAGACACCCTATCAAGAAGAATAAGTAACTGCTTAAAGCGTTTGCGAACTACCCCTCGCGCTTGATAACCACTTTTTTTTACATATGTTTGTCATTCCTCATTTGACGCTGTTGCTGCGACGCTAAACGTAACGGGACCGGATTATATTGCTGGCTCTATGTGAACGCTTTATATTGCGGGTTTTACTGTTGTTTAATTTTCCTTCAGGCTCCTTGTTGTCTTTTTTCCTATTTTCCTGTCTTTTCGCTCGAAGTATAATCTGTTTACTGGAGAGTAAAACAGTCTTTACACGGCACTTCTTCTTTACCCGGCAAGGGTCTTTACCCGAGAACCGTCTTTACCCGGCAAGGGTCTTCTGACTAGTAAACTGTGCAGATTTCTTACCGTCTTCAATAATGGCAAAGGCGTACGCAGTTGTTTCGGCGACTAATGGGATTAAGGTATTGACGCCAAACTCACTGAAAACAATTCCGAACGCCCAAATGATTTTCGCTCCCTAATGGGGTAAACGGCCGAAATAAGCCACGCACGAGGGATACCCACTCACAAACGCCTCTTTAAGCCCAGCGCACCTTGGCTCTTCATTCCAGATTTCACTCTGGCATCACCCAGATTAGTCCCCGCCCTACTCTATCTCCCGAGTGTGGCTTAATCACGTTGTCATGCTGTGGAAAACCACTCGTGAATCTTCTTTCCGACCTCCTCCCTTCATTTGCTCTCTCTGCGCCCAGCCACTAATCCGCTACTGGCGGGGAAGAAAGTTTCAGCGGCTGCAAAACTGATCGCAGTGCGAGCCCGCAGCGAGAAGTATTATTAGCCCGTGGCGGAACGGTGGGAGGAACGACACCGTGGGTGACGCCGGAGAAGCAGCGAGAGGTCGCGCAGAAACGGATCGCGAAGAGATGGGCTTCGAAGAGGCGGTGGAGCGAAGGCTCACTCGGGAGTGAGCTTCGAGCGGAGCGCATATATGATGCCATCCGTTCTCGGTGCTGACGACGCGGTGAGCGCGCGCGGTGTCGAGCGAAACTCGTTACGACGACATTAGGCTTCTAATTACCCCGCCGCCGCGACCGATGACGCGGCTCGCCGGTATTAGCGCCGCGCACTCGCCTCCCCGTTTACCCTCTTCCTCCTCCTCCCACAGCCCACCTCCTTGGCCTTCCATTCCCCCCCCCCCCTCCCCCCTGAAAAAAAAAAAAACAACACTTGCTCAGGATCATGAGAACAGCAGGCCTCTATTATAACCTCTCTTCCTTCGCCGTTCCTCTCTTCATGCCTCTTTACTCATTCGCTCCTCCGCTCTGTGCCAGCTCCCTCTTCCCCAATCCGTGCTCGAATTACGCAGCCCCCGCTACCGCTTTCCAAGGCGGTGGCGGCAGCATCTAGTGAAACTCGCGGCGCGCCGAAGCTGCTTTCAATGAGCCGTCACTGCCGCCGTCGACGCGTTATAATACCTTCCGCGGTTCGGCGGCTGTATTGCAGCCGGTGGGCGGAGGCTTAAGTCCGAGCGTGTTGGGCAAGCAGCACTGCTGCGTCGCGCTGCGTTGCGCGAGGATGAAATGTATCACATGCATGTGATGAAACAGTACTCTAGGAAGTCGTTGCTTCGAAAGGTGTGAATGTCTTCATTTGATTTTCTGTTTTTATGCCTCACTTTTTGCTGGAGGCTAATATCCCGCCGAGCGTGCTCCACGGTTCGTAGAGTAGCTCATGTTCTCCCCGATAGGTGTTCCCTCGCATCGCCATTTCCCCACGTAAATGAAAAGAGGAGAGCGCCAAAAGATTGCTCTTTCAACTGCCCTTGAGTGGCACAAGGGCGTGGTGTAATAAAGGGCGCTAAAGTGCGCCCCCCCCCCCCCCCAAACTCTTCCCTGCCTTGCGTAGTCTGACTCTTGCGCAATAACATCCGCTGCTGTCATCTGCCGCGCCTAACGGCATTTTGCAGGAGTTTGCAGGCGCCGAGGAATGTTAACAGGGTCCTATATTGTCGCCAAACGCGCCAAATTGGAGTGAGCTTTAAATTTAGGCGAACATTTTGAAAGGGCTGTTGCCAGTAGGATGAAGAATGAAATGTAGGAGTCAGATCACCGTGTTGGGCTCTAGGGCATCGGCAGTCACTGATGTCAGTTTTAGGCCCGGTGACCACCTCTCTGGGAATCCCCAGATTATTTCATGGCTGCCCGAGCAATCAGCATAGCACCCATTGTCTGAGTATGGGTGGCCGTAAGTACTGAGGAGTGGGAAGCGGTAGATGGGTTCTGCAAATGCCACGCGCGCACTAAGCATCTTAAGCTTGCTACATGCATGTCTCAGAGTCCCTTTTCAGCCGCCTTCGTCACGGCAAGCTTGGTTGTCTTCTGAGAGGGGTGCGTTCGTTCAGAGATTTCTACTTGATATTTGCACCTTTTGCGTCTTCCAGCAAGCCGTCTCTGGAAACTGACCATTTATTAACAGCGCACTCTGGTTTTTGAGTCGCGGCTTTGTAAGTTTCCTCTCCAGCTACGACTGTCCGCGTTGAAT